>NW_028320645.1:55000-176900 GCF_062004578.1 Staurois parvus
TCATCATTTGGGATATTTCAGATATTGACAATGAGTGTTCCATGAAGCATTGCCAACGGTGAAAGAATCACTTAGTAGAACTGAAAGCTTGTGTTATTGTGTCCATTTTTTCTATATACATCAAAGATTTCAGCTCTCTTTTCAGAAGCAGTTAGTTTTGGAGCGTTTGGTGATGTCCAGGATTTTAATATGGTTCTACGATCTGTCATCAGACATAGTGACAGCCATGCTGGTATCATAATTGGTTTTGAAGGTATTGATGACGAAGAAGAATCAAGATATTCAAAAAGGATATTTTGATTGTATCCTTGATATACCATGTATGTAGATTAAAATCTGAAGGTAGATATTTGGGAGAAGCTCCATATTCTATGCAGTAGAGTGGGTAATATTTGAGTGGTTTTAAGCTGGTACTGTTTCTGCATGGTCTAAAGCATCAGTGTTTAGCGTGGTCACCTAGCAGAACAATGGCTGAAACCATTTCTCTCTCTTCCTGGCCTTCCATCCTGGAAGCTGGTCTGCATTCTCAGGTGAGGGTCCGGTATGTATGGATTTTGGGGGCCTCACACAATTTTTTGGAGTACAGTCACCCTTATTAGCAATACCAGACTTGAAGGGCCTAGTATGAATTATGTTGAACTCCTGCAACATTTTTTATTTTGTGGGGGGTCCCCAGCTAACATCTACTCCAGACCTCCATCTAGGGTAAGGGTCTGATACAAATGAAGGCTTTTTTATTTTACAAACAGAATATACCAGCTGGGAGCTGTTTTTTACCACTACACAGCCAGGGTCAGAGCATCTTCCAAGGAAGTTAATTAGATTGAGTTTTTCATTTTATAGTTTTAATTTTAGAATTAATGCTATGGATACTACCAGCAAATCAGAATTTTTAAAAAAATGTGGCTTTTGTACATGTTCCCCAGGGCAGTGCTCAGCCCCCACCCACAGCATTTTTTGACAATCCCTTGCCTATGAGCCTAAACAATGGCCATTGCTGTTATTTGATAATTGGTTCCTGTTGACTGCAATGTGGATCAGATACTCCAAAGTGCTGGAATGCAAATACAGGTTGAGGACTCCTGTCAGGAAACTAGTGCAGTTAATGCTAATTCTTCTACAGTCAATGCTAATTCTACTGCAGATAATTCCAATTTCTGTGCAGTACATGCTCGTGCTCATCTACCAGCACACAGACAAACCCATGCTAATATCCAGCTTGCACTGATACATAGGTCCATTTCTAAGCGCCATTGCACATTGACACGCATGTCTTCCCGCATTGGTGCCAAGCTGCCTATTTAAAGGAGACTCTGCTGTGTACTAATGGCTGGATGTTCTTCAGCTTCCCGTGTTCCTGTGTTCCTGTTTGTACTGACTGATCTGATCTTCCATTGCTAACCCAGCTTGCTCCTGACCTTGTTCTATGGATTCTGGATTGTGAACTCGGCTTGCTTGACTATTCTCTGCCTGATCCCCTGGTGCTGACCTCGGCTTGCTACTGGACCTCACTCTGCTTGCTAACCTGGTACTGACCCCGGCCTGTCTCCTGCCCATGCTGATGTCTCACTGTTTATGACCCTGGCTCACCTTGACTACATCTCTGACCATGGCAATCACCTGCTATCAAGCTATCGGCACCCATGCTTCTTTGAACCTTGCATCTCTGTCACCACATTCAGGGGTGCTTGGACCAGAGCCGCAAGAGAAGCCCTCTCGCCAGCTCGGCCTTCAAGCAAGGTACGTGACAACACCTTTCTATAATGGCAGCATGGTCACTATGTTCACAGCTGAAGACCATGAACTAAGGGGTTTTGGCACAGTTTAGAACTCTCACAGCTGAGAACCATGAACAATCTTGAAAAAATTTTGGACTAACTGGAACAGTTACTATCCAAAGCTGGGGACCTTGGGGATTGCAGCTCAGTAATCAGGCTCTACTTACAGACCCGATTAGAGAGATCCAGAATTTAGAGGTTCTGTCCATAGCAGCAAATAGTCCAACAGCCAGTCCTGGATGACTTCAGGGGCAAGCATCCCCTGGAGCATCAGCAGTCCATTCTCATGTAGGTAGGACCAGGCACCATCTACTACTGCCCAGGCTTTAGCCTATTTACCCTCTTCCCTGACCACCTACTGGGCATACCCCCCAGGGATTGGTCAGAGGGTAGGAAATATTTCAGCTGAAGATTTGAATCTGCCAGCCCCAGGCTCTGGAAGATTCTCAACAGAATTAGTGGGAAACAATCTCACAGCAGACCAGAAGAGACAACCGCACTCCACTGATGACAGATTGAGCCCCCCAAAAAACACTGTCCTCATTGGCCATAGCAAAAAAATAGCCCTCATGGCAAAGTATCTCACTAAAGAGAGAGGGGAAAGGGGAGATAAGCGGCTTAACATTCAACACACATGGCCTTCCACACCATAAAGAAGTCCAGCAAAAGTAATACAATTAGTATATGTAATTTAACATTTACACAGAGGAAATTTACATAGTCTTTTTTTTCTTCTTTTATCCATAAACCCTATTCCTACCTAAATTCATAAACACAGTTAGTGCAATGAATGTTGATAGGCACTCCTGGTGAAGTTACCCTTTTGAATAAACAGTTAAAGAAATGATCAACAAACACAGTGTCAACAGATGAAGCATCATCCCTGGAGGGATGACAAGAAAGCAATGAGAGATACATCTTATCTAACTAACCCTAATTAAACACTAGAATACTTTGCGTTCTGCCTAACAGCAACAATTCCATAACCAGGGGTTTACGCAAGTCACAAAAGTAACAACCTGAGGTCTCTATGTGCATGCGGGTCCTGACTTTGTGAGACTGAAAGTCCAAAGAACCCCAAAAAAACTGATGTCACTGCAAGAGAACAGAAAAACATTTCCTGTAACCATCGAAAAGCACAAAAGTTCAGCACGACTGAAGATAGGTGAGGGAGGTTCCTCACCTCAAACTTCATGTTGTAGTTTGAGATGACTCATCCTACTGAAATATTAGATTGCCCTCTGACTTGGGTAACAGCTCAGTTCAACTCTTTATAGGACAGCCAGCTCACTGTAGGGTGGTTATCCTTAAAAGTGCCACAGCCAATGTTAAGTATAGAATTTGGTGTCAGGCACCTGAACGATATGTCTGTCAGGACCTCAAATATTAATGGCCTTCACCTGGGATCTGCCAGCTTCTGGATGACCACCCTGTCCTTGAACATAAACCTCCCCAGGCTGCAGCTACTCTTAATGTCTTAATGTCCTGAAACCTTTTCCAGAACCCCGGGGGAGTTGGAATTTTGGTAGGGCTTAGTAATGCTCAAGAAGTTCCATATTTCTCTGTCACCCCAGCCCTGCCACCTATTATCAACTCCATGGACAGACAGGGGTAGTCATATTAGTAGTCTAGGCTGCCCATTTCTGGATGACCTTTTGGAGCCTTGAAAAACGTGGTAGCTTTGACTTATCCCCCCTTCCCAGAGGGACATATGGATTGTCTGCCTTCTTTACAAACTCTTGGTAAGCCTGTTCCTAGGCTAGGCCTGTGCTAGAATGCAGGGTGGGGATGTCTCAGGGCCCCATTCACCATATAACTGTTCCATGTGCAGCCCCTCTGCACCATGTACAGGTGGGCTATCTGCTCTTGGTCCTGCCTCCTTAGAATCTTGAATAGGGGTGGGATTTGCAACCTGTTCCTCCTTGCCATCTGCCCAGAACCACTCTGACTGAAACTCTCTTAGATGAGTCCCAGTCACTAATCTTGTTGTCACCGTCCACCTTGGAACATTTTTGGGACGGACTCCAACTTCCCCTCCTCCCCACCAGGCTCACTTCATAATATCTTCTGGCTGCTCCACTGTACGGGCCACTGGGACCACCATTGCTGCCAGTTTCTCAGTTTTGTGCTTTATCAGAACTTCCACCTTGTTGCTTAACATGAGAGCCTCCATCACCCTCCTGATGGCTCCTAACTCATGGTGTCAGGTATAGCTGCCTGACATCAGTTCTGGCCCTGGGATTCAATCAGCTCTCCCCTGCTCCACAGTGCTAAAGGTGCTCACTGTTCCATAGTGCATTCCATCTGGCTGAAATAGTTCTGAAACTTCCATGCAGTAACCAGTACTCCAGTCTACCGCATAGGTAGTAGGCAGCAAGGCCCACAGGGGTTCACTACAGTGTCCACAGTGAACCCACACTTTCACCAGCGCTGTTGGTCTTTTACATTTGGCACATACTAAGCACAGCCACTCAGTTGCATCCACATTCCCCAGCATGAAGCCGCCTCTGTGGACAAGCCACACTCCTCTGTCCACCATCTGCTTCCTACACTTGGCTAACCAATCTACACGCTACACTGTCATGTCTCTCCTGGGCACTATCTCCAACATCTAAAAAACTGAATGTGCACCCCCATCATCCATGTTCACCTCAGCTCTATGCTCCACTTCCTGGGTGTACAGCAGCTCTGCCTCTCTCCTCCTAGTCTTTTCAGTGTCAGATGCACTTTCCACACAATGTGTCCCTCCCGCTGCATGGATTAACTCCTTACTTTGCAGTGCAAAATGCCACAACATTGGCAGTAGTTTCCTTAGCAACAGAAATAATTTCAGTGCAATATAGTGATCTCATCTCCTTCTCTTTGCATGAGCACATAACAGATAGTCTCCATAGTATTCCAACTCCAGGTCCACTAGTGGTTGCTAATGACAATAACCACATGCATGGAAAGAAATCCCGGACAAGCCCCCATATAAAGTGCTAACCCCGAACGAGCCGCTGGGTTAGCCCAAGTTTTCCTATACAGTGCAGAGGCCAACCAGGCATACAGCAACAGTTCACTCATTCTGTCTCAATAATCAGTCCAAGGGATGTCTTTTCTTTTTTTGAGGATTATTGCTGTAATTTTGAACTGAAGGAGAACATTGGGGAATGGGATACTCCAAAATGCTTGAATTCAAATGCAGGATGATGACACTTCTTTCTATAGCAGCAGCACAGTCATTACCTTCACAGCTGAAGACCATGAACAAAGGGCTTTTAGCATAGTTTGAAGTAGAACGAAGCAGTCTAAAACTCTCGCATCTGAGAACCATGAACAATCTTGAACAAATTCAGGGCTAAGTGGAACAGTCACTATCCATAGCAGGGAGCCAAGGGGACTGCAGCACAGTAATCAAGCTCTTTTCACAGACTTGATTAGACAGATCCAGAATTTGAGGGTTCTGTCCATAGTGCTGAGTAGTCCAGCAGCCAGTCCTAGATAGCTCCAGGGGAAAGTAACCCCTGAAGCATCAGCAGTATATCCCCCGGCAAGTAGGACCAGGCACCAACTAACTACTCTGACCAGGCTTTAGCCTATTTTCTCCCTTCCCTGGTCACCTACTGGGAGTCCTCAGGGAATGGTAAGAGGGTAGTAAATATTCCAGCTGAGAAATGAATCTTCCACCCTCTGGAAAATTTTCAACAGAACTAGGGGGAGAGTAATCAATCTAACAACCTGTAGAGCCACAGCAAACCAAAATAGACGATCCCTTTCTTCTGATTACAACACCTAGCACTTAACTAGGAGGGTGGAAAACTAATATGGAAACACTTATTTTTTTAAGTATCTATTTGTATGTACTTTATGGACAATCCAAGTAAAAGACAGATCATTGTTTACCTTAATGCATGTCCAGCATTCCTGCCCCATCTCCTTTATACTTTTCTGAGTCCTATCTCGATCCATTGCTTTGCCCATCTGCAGAGGTGCTGGTCTCTCTCCCTCTCCTCACAGGACAGAGAGGCAGCAATGGACGCTTTTGGCTCCCACTGTTGTCAATCAAATCTACGAGCAGAGAGTGGGAGGTGGGTTGCTGTGAGTGAGCCCACAGATGTGCCCCCATTGGTAGCGGCTTCCTATGGTAGCACATTAAGAATAGGAGGAATAGGAGGAACCTGGAACATCAGTGGGGGACCCTAGAAAAGGAGGTTTTGGGGCCACTCTGTGCAATACCATTGTACAGAGCAGGTAAGTATAACGTTTAAAAAAAGAGCCTTTACAAACACTTTAGTTGTAAACCATCACAGGGCTTGTGATAATCTGGTATCAAAAGGATTTAAAGGCGTGAACTGTGAGATCAGCTCAGCCTCGCCCTGTTCCGACAAGCTGCAACTAGTAAAGTACATTTCTAGTTACAGAGATTTTCATTTTCATTTCTCTTCTTCTGTCAGCGATGGCGTCTGCTTATCTGAGAGCTGAGCTAGAATGTTCCGTCTGTCTGAAGATTTATACAGATCCTGTAATGCTGAGATGTTGGCATAACTTCTGCCGGGTCTGTATTGATCGTGTGCTGGATACACAGGAGGGGTCTGGAGGATATTCCTGTCCTGAATGCAGAGAGAAGTTTCCAGATCGGCCTTCTCTGCAGAAGAACATGAACCTACATAACATAGTGGATAATTTCCTGTCTGCTCAGCCAGATCAAAAGGAGTCCGGGGTCTTCTGTGCTCACTGTGTGGACTCTCCTGTACCTGCTGTTAGATCCTGTCTACACTGTCTGGTTTCTCTGTGCGGTAAACACCTGAGAGTCCACAAAAAGTCCCCAGAACACATCTTATCTGACCCCACCTTGTCCATGGAGAGCAGGAAATGCTCCGTCCATAAGAAGATCCTGGAGTATTACTGCACTGAGGATGATACTTGTGTCTGTGTGTCTTGTTGTATGATTGGAGGACATAAAGGACATGAGATGGAGTCACTGGATGAGGCTTTTGAGAAGAAGAAGGAGAAACTAAGGAATGTTCTGCAGAAACTTCTGACAGAGAGAAAGGAGATGGAGGAAAGTGTCCAGAGTCTGCAGGAACACAGGAGGAAAGTAGAAGAAAAAGCAGCTGGTGACACCAAGAGAGTCACTGCCCTGTTTATAGATCTCAGGAGACGTCTGGAAGACCTGGAGAAGAGAGTTCTGAAGGAAATATCAGAGCGGGCAGAGCTGGTCTCCATCTCCATCCGGGATCTGGAAAACAAGAAGGAGGAGCTGTCCAGAAAGATACGTGACATTGAGGAGATGTGTATCATGACGGATCCACTGACTGTCCTACAGAAATCAGACACAGGTGACTTGTGTGATACTGAGGATGGAGATAATGAGGACAGAGAGAGACATGAGGAACTCCTCCATGATGGAGGGGGGCTGGATGTGGTTGGTGTCCTACACATGTTACACACATTATCTGATATAATAACAGGGGTAAATGTATCCTTCTATATACAGGAGGCTGAGGACATATTACTGGATGGAAACACAGCTCACAATAATCTACATATATCAGATGACAGGAAAACTGCATCCTGGTCAGAAACACCAGAGAGATTCCAGTATTATCCTCAGGTGATGAGCAGTCAGAGTTTCTCCTCAGGGAGACATTACTGGGAAGTGGATGTCGGGGAATCAAATAGATGGAAAGTCGGGATGTGTTACCCCAGTATAGACAGGAGAGGATTGCAGTCACTGATTGGATATAATAACAAGTCCTGGGGATTGTACAGGGATGGTAATCAGTATTTGGTAATACATGAAAGAAATAGGATGCCCTTACTTGCCGATATCTCCAGTACCAGAGTCAGGATAGATCTGGATTATAAGGCCGGGCAGATCTCCTTTTATGATCTGTGTGACCCGATCCGACACCTCCACACCTTCACCACCACCTTCACTGAGCCCCTCCATGCCGGGGTATGTGTGTGGGAAGGTTGTATAAAGATATGTGGGGGTCACCAGTAGAGATCAGCTAAAATTCTCTGGGTTCAGTTGGAGCAGGATTCGGCGAACTTCAAAGCGGTTTGGATGCTTAACCCGAACCCCACTGAAAGTCATGAGAACTAAATCTGTAAAAGTCTTTTTAAAAAATTCCTATTCTTTAGGCTAATAGGTAAGGGGGTGTCAAAAAATAGTATGGGGGTGGGCACTGCCCTGGGGAGGAAATATAAAAAAAAAAGAGAAATCCATTCAGTCAAGAACAGTGATTTTTTTTAAATGCTTAATGGCAAAGAGGACATGCACCACCCCCCCCCCCCCCCCATCCTGAACCATACCATTCAACACGGGGGGTGATTTTTCTTTGCAAGGTACCTTCCGGACAAACACCTTGTCCCCAAATTAATTATTTTATTTATTAAAGGGCCTTTTCCCCACAACCCTGGCCAGAGTTTGTGGGGGTCTGCTGATGGGGGCTTCTTAAAATCTGGAAGCCCTCTTTGATAATAAGACAGACTCCAGATACTACTTCTATATTCCATTCCTGAATGAGTAAGGGGTACTCCTACTCATTCACAAAAAAATAAAAAATGGTGATGGTGATGGTATTGGTTTATTGTCCAGCCTAAGCGTAGAGGAAATTGTGACTCCGTCATGGGAGAAGTATGAGGGCTGCCATTGCAGGTCTTCTTCTAATAGTTGCCTGGCTGTGTCACCAACCTGGGACAAACATTCTGAAAATAAGAATTGGAAAAATTGATTTTCTTATCTCTATAATTGTCCCAGATTAAAAAAAAAAATGGGTACTGAAGCCAAAGCACCAGCTTGGCAACCAGGGAACTAGCCATTCTCAAAGGGAAAGCTTAGCAGTGGCAGCCCTGTGATTTTCTCATTACAGGTGCTCTTTAAATATAATAAATGTCATTCATTACCTGACATGATTATACCTGCCAGGTCTGTCTGGATTCCAAAGACAGGAATTTAGAGGTTTGTCCCTGGGAATGTTGCTTTTACTATTATTATGTACAGATTTTTTTTTCTTAATTAGTGACAATTTTAGCAATTGTGGCAGTTGTTATTTCTCATTTTCCTGTTTCTTTTAATGTTTTTCTATAAAATGTATATCAAATAATGGGGAGTGGGGGGTCGTTTTCAAAAAAGCTTTGAGGGTAAAATAAACGAAAAAAAAATCCTTTAACCCCTTGTCACCTTCATCCCTTTAGGGGTTGGTGATCATGTGATCACTGTGATTCGCTGTCACAATAGCCATATTATTATTATTATTATTATACAGTATTTATAAAGCGCCGATAGTTCGCTCAGCGCTGTACATTACAGAGGGGGACAGAACATGTGACAGAACAATACCAATACAATGCAAAACATGAGGGGATCGAGGGCCCTGTGGCCAGGAGCTCATACTGCCAGAATTGCATTGTAAGTTTGGCCATACCGTAAAATTGTAAGCAGTGCTATTGAACAGTATACTATTAACAGACATAGTTACATAGTCTGGCTGAAAAAAGACAAAAGTCCATCAAATTCAACCAAAAAAAAAACTTATAAACCTACATCCAAAGTTGATCCAGAGGAAGGCAAAAAACCCAGCAAAGCACAATCTAATTTGCAGGGGAAAAAAATCCTTCCTGATCCCCCAAGAGGCAATCGGATATTCCCTGGATCAACTTTACCTACAAATGATATATCCCCCTTATATATTATATATGGAGATCATATCCCCCCTTATGTATTATACATGGTGATCATATCCCCCTTATGTATTATACATGGAGATCATATCCCCCCCTTATGTATTATACATGAAGATCATATCCCCCCTTATGTATTATACATGGAGATCATATCCCCCCTTATGTATTATACATGGAGATCATATCCCCCCCTTATGTATTATACATGGTGACCATATCCCCCCTTATGTATTATACATGGTGATCATATCCCCCCTTATGTATTATACATGGAGATCATATCCCCCCTTATGTATTATACATGGAGATCATATCCCCCCTTATGTATTATACATGGAGATCCTATCCCCCTTATGTATTATACATGGTGATCATATCCCCCCTTATGTATTATACATGGAGATCATATCCCCCCTTATGTATTATACATGGAGATCATATCCCCCCTTATGTATTATACATGGTGATCATATCCCCCCTTATGTATTATACATGGAGATCATATCCCCCCCTTATGTATTGTACATGGAGATCATATCCCCCTTATGTATTATACATGGAGATCATATCCCCCTTATGTATTATACATGGAGATCATATCCCCCCTTATGTATTATACATGGAGATCATATCCCCCCTTATGTATTATACATGGAGATCATATCCCCCCTTATGTATTGTACATGGAGATCATATCCCCCCCCCCCTTATGTATTATACATGGAGATCATATCCCCCCTTATGTATTGTACATGGAGATCATATCCCCCCCCCCTTATGTATTATACATGGAGATCGTATCCCCCCTTATGTATTATACATGGAGATCATATCCCCCCTTATGTATTATACATGGAGATCATATCCCCCCTTATGTATTATACATGGAGATCATATCCCCCCCTTATGTATTATACATGGAGATCATATCCCCCCCTTATGTATTATACATGGAGATCATATCCCCCCTTATGTATTATACATGGTGATCATATCCCCCCTTATGTATTATACATGGAGATCATATCCCCCCTTATGTATTATACATGGAGATCATATCCCCCCTTATGTATTGTACATGGAGATCATATCCCCCCTTATGTATTGTACATGGAGATCATATCCCCCTTATGTATTGTACATGGAGATCATATCCCCCCTTATGTATTATACATGGAGATCATATCCCCCCCTTATGTATTATACATGGAGATCATATCCCCCCCTTATGTATTATACATGGAGATCATATCCCCCCTTATGTATTATATATGGAGATCATATCCCCCCTTATGTATTATACATGGAGATCATATCCCCCCTTATGTATTATACATGGAGAGGATTTTGCTCACTATAGTAACCACAGCTTGCCATTATTAATCTTGTGGTCTACCACATCCTCAAAGACAAAGTACTCTGGCAGCACATATTTAGAGGATTTGAGCTTTTTGTTGTACAAGTAGCTTGACGTCCCTCCCCAGACTTATTCATTTTAGATATAATTTATTTATTTTTTTAACCCCTTGATGCCAACAATATGCAAATATGTGGCCTCTCGGTGGCTGGGCCTTGATGCCGAGTGGCCACATATTTGCATACCATTTTAAAACACATATGTGCTGATTGCCCATGCCTTGCTCGCTCACAGCACATATGTCGGTGTTCCATGGAAAGGTCCCAATCTCCCCTTGCGATTGGACCTTTCCTGATCTTGTGACCGCTGTGACAGCGAATCATGGTGGTCAAATGACCCTAAAACCCCGCCCCGCATCTGAAACCCCTTAAAGGGCCGGAAGGAGCCAGCGTGAAGAGGTTCATTATTCATTGGGTAATCTTAGCAGTAGACCTGTGCTTTTTTCATTGTGTGGTTCTAAGACTGCTTTGACCAGTGGAATAAATGAGTGCCCTAAAATGTATAAATAAAGCCCCCATGTAAAGTTTAGTAAAATTTGAACAATGGCAAAGGAGTCTGATGGTAGAGTTTGTCAGCTCCTTTTTTCATAGTACCAAACTGAGGCCCATCCCTTTACACTCGAATCTTGCAATATATGGTTCAGTATGGCCGGAGAAATGTTTCTATCAGCAAGAACACAATGAAATGCAAAGACATCAACAAAGAGCATCAACTCAGACACAGGTGTGTTTTAAAAAATCCAGTGGCAGGAGAGTTCCTGAAATTCCGGCCAGAGTTTGTGGGAGTCTGCTGATGGGGGCTTATTAAAATCTGGAAGCCCTCTTTGATAATAAGACAGACTCCAGATACTACTCCTATATTCCATTCCTGAATGAGTAAGGGGTACTCCTTCTCATTCACAAAAAAATTAAAAATGGTGATGGTGATGGTATTGGTGTATTGTCCAGCCTAAGCGTTGAGGAAATTGTGACTCCGTCATGGGAGAAGTATGAGGGCTGACATTACAGGTTGTCACGGTGTGGGAGCCTGCCAATTATTAATCCCCTTATTAATGCCTTGTATCACATGCCCTCAGTGTCCTGCTCTGTAGTGTTCCAATTGTCCCCTGTGTCACTAGGCCAAATGGCCATATCAAATTACTCTGGACCCCCACCCTCCTGGCCAGCTGGCTGGGAGCTCTCTGCAGACCTCCAAATCTGCTTTTCATCTATGCAGACAGCATCCCTGCCCCCCCAGGATGTCCCTGTCACCAGCCTGATTCTCCCTGGGGTCTAGTGTTCCCTTCCCCCTCCCAGTTGCCAAGGCGACCGGGGAGCGTCCTGCAGCAGTTTAAGAGGTGGATGCTGGGAGCTCCTATTCATTCTGTTGTGTAGTGTGCAAGGGATCTCAAGCTCCGGCGAGACCCTTGTGAATAGACTCTGCAAGCCTACCCCAGCCTCACAGAGACCCCACAGGAGGGAAGAGACAACCAGAGAAAGCTTGCCTGCGATTGCGAGAGACCCCACAGAAGGGGGAGAGACTACCACAGCCCGTCTGCCAGAGCCAGAGGCCACCCGCCTGACCCGGACTCCACAGGTACCTGCGTTCTGCTTCTACCCCTGGGAGACCAGGCACCCTGTTGGATCCGTGAGTACCTGCTTCCCCACTGTGTTACCTGAGCTGTTGCCGTGGTGACTCCTCGCACCCCTCTCCTGTGTCGGACTACCCCTGTTACAGGGACACCCCCTTGGCTCTCCTAGTGGACTATAAGTGGGTGGGGCCCCCTCATTACCCTTTAGTGGCAAATCCACCCTCTCTGACACCCAACGTATTGAAGGACTGCCGTCTGTTTGTCTCAATAAAGCTTTGTGCGTCTGCCATCCACTCTGTCCTGCCTTTCCTCCGTCACACAGGTCTTCTTCTAATAGTTGCCTGGCTGTGTCACCAACCTGGGACAAACATTCTGTAAATAGGAATTGGCAGGAGAATTCCTGAAATTCTAAAATAGACCGGAAATCAGAGGCACAAGGCAGGTATTTGCCGATAAAAACTTTAGCCTAACATTTGAGACGAAGTAGCAAAATAAATGAGCAGAAGTATGACAGCATGTGAGCAAATAGAACAGACATTAGGAAAAACTAGGCAAATGTTCTCCGGCAATAAAAAAGTTACGTAAGATACAGTTGCAAATAAAAAACACAAATAGGAAGAGAATAGAAGGGTGTTTTCCAGCATTAAAAATTCTGGAGCATTATTTTTGTATTTTTTTAAAATTGTAAAATTCTCATTTACAAAAAAAAAATAAATATAGAGTAAAGTCTAGGATACAGTAGGGTTAGACATAGGTGGTCAGGGTTGAGGCTGACCAGGGGGGTACGTGAGCAACTTGATTAAGACACAAAGTGGGGAGAGACCAGGAAGGTGGTTTCCAGGAATACAAATTAAAAACTAACATCAGGAAAAAAAATGACCCGTGGCAGCTTGAATAGGACCCAAATCAATAAAGCCAGGGTACGGAATTCCAGAAAATGTTTTTGCGTAACAACAGATACACAGTTGCAAACATTGACTGGCAACAGGACAGAATATAAACAGCAAATTTGTTGTAAAAACAGGCCAGCATTAGGCAAAGACGTGTCAAGTGATTTCCAGCTAAAACAATTAGAGGATAACATTAAAGATACAGTTGAAAAAAAAATGACCAGTGGCAGGACAGTGTATGAGAGGCCTATAGACCGCCGGAATAGTCCACCACTTCAGAAATGCTAGACAGGAGTGTTCCCATAAACGTCCTACCGTTGGAAATGTTTTTTTCCAATTGTATTTTAGATGCTACACTCTCATGGAAGAGACTTGAGAGTGTAGCATCTGAGATAGTATCATTATTACTACCCCTTACCCCCTTGACCCTGTCCCCACGCAACTCTTCTGGTCACCCTCCTCCTCCATCCTATGCTCCCTCACCCACATCTTCAATCTCTCCCTCTCCACTGGCGCATTCCCCTCCTTCCAAAGCACACGCACATCACCCCCATACTCAAAAAACCCTCCCTGGACCCCACCGACCTGAACAACCTGGCTCCCGATTGCCAAACGCATTAAATTCAAACTACTAACACAGACATACAAAGCCATTCATCACGCTGCCCCAAACTACCTCACCGACCTGATACCCAAATACCACCCAACCCGTACTCTTCCGTACTCCTCACAAGACCTCTTACTTTCTAGCTCCCTGGTCTCCACCTCCCACGCCCGACTGCAGGACTTCTCCAGGACTTCCCCCATCCTCTGGAACTCACTAACCCAATCCATCAGACTGTCACCTACCCTCCTCACCTTTATTCACACCCTGAAAACCCATCTCTTCAGGAGAGCCTACCCCGCCCTCTCCTAACAGCCGATCTCCTCCACTCCTCCTACCACTCCAACCCCCACAGCCACTTCCTCCTGTACCACTATCCCCTCCCTCCTAGATTGTAAGCTCCAAAGAGCAGGGCCCTCGAACCCCTCGTGTATTGTATTGTTACTGTATTGTCTCATGTTCTGTCCCCCTTTGTAATGTACAGCGCTGAGCAAACCCTTTGTTGCTATATAAATACTGTATAATAATAATAACAATACAGGATTTATTTTTATTATTGTTATTATTATACAGTATTTATAAAGCGCCAATAGTTCGCTCAGCGCTGTACATTACAGAGGGGGACAGAACATGTGACAGAACAATACCAATACAATGCAAAACATGAGGGGATCGAGGGCCCTGATCCTTGGAGCTTACAATCTAGGAGGGAGGGGATAGTGGTACAGGAGGAGATAGCTGTGGGGGATGGAGTGGTAGGAAGAGTGGAGGAGGTTGGCAAGTTAGCAGGGGGTGGGGTAGGCTTCCCTGAAAAGGTGGGTTTTCAGGGTGCGCCTAAAGGAGAGGCGAGTAGGTGATAATCTGATGGGTTGGAGCAGGGAGTTCCAGAGGATGGGTGACACCCTGGAGAAGTCCTGGAGGCGGGCATGGGAGGAGGAGACCAGGGAACTAGAGAGAAGGAGGTCTTGTGAGGAGCGGAGTGTGCGTGTTGGGTGGTACTTGGATATTAGGTCAGTGATGTAGTTCGGGGCAGTATGGTGGACGGCTTTGTACGTCAGTGTTAGGATTTTGAATTTGATCCGTTGCGCAATCGGAAGCCAGTGGAGGGATTGGCAGAGGGGGGTGGAGGCCAGTGGAGGGATTGGCAGAGGGGGGTGGAGGCCATTGGAGGGATTGGCAGAGGGGGGTGGAGGCCAGTGGAGGGATTGGCAGAGGGGGGTGGAGGCCAGTGGAGGGATTGGCAGAGGGGGGTGGCAGAAACGGAGCGGTTGGAAAGGTGAATGAGTCTGGCAGCCGTATTCAGGATCGTCTGAAGTGGGGATAGCCTGTGGTGAGGCAGGCCAGTGAGGAGGGAGTTTCAGTAATCGAGTCGTGATACGATGAGGGAGTGGATGAGCTGTTTAGTGGTTTCTGGGGTTAGATTTATGGTGCCAACAGTTTGCTCAGCGCTGTACAATAAACCGGGAGACAATACAGCAACAATACAGTTCAATACAAGAGGGATAGGAGGGCCCTGCTCCTTGTAGTTTACAATCTAAGAGATACAATTGCGAAAAAAAAAAATGTCAATGGTAGGACTTTACATGGGCACATCAATAGTTTGCAGATTTTGAGACATAGAGCTGGTGTTTTTTTTTTTCCTGCAAGAAGAACTAGAGCTTAGTAACTGCAATTCTAAAAACGAGTTTCCAGCAACAAGACAGTACATGGGCAGCTTAGCAGCCAACCTCTGCATTTCCCAGAAAGGGAAACTATATATTGTAAGAGTCGCTACTATTCCTGCTGATCCCGGATGTAAGAGAACAGACTAAATTGGCAAGTAAACAATGAAACAGATTAATAAAAATAAAAATTAAAACAATAGAGACACAGGGAGCTCCTAGGTGGAGGAGCCCAGAATTTGGCTTGAATGTTTCCTGGATAGGCTGGAGTTTACTCAGCATCTTCCCATACGGATACTCAGCACCTTCCCATACAGATACTCAGCATCTTCCCATACAGATACTCAGCACCTTCCCATACGGATACTCAGCACCTTCCCATACGGATACTCAGCATCTTCCCATACGGATACTCAGCATCTTCCCATACGGATACTCAGCATCTTCCCATACGGATACTCAGCATCTTCCCATACAGATACTCAGCATCTTCCCATACAGATACTCAGCATCTTCCCATACAGATACTCAGCACCTTCCCATACAGATACTCAGCACCTTCCCATACAGATACTCAGCACCTTCCCATACGGATACTCAGCACCTTCCCATACGGATACTCAGCATCTTCCCATACAGATACTCAGCACCTTCCCATATACAAACACCATCAACAACACCAAAGTATTATATGGTGTAAACACCCCATATAGTATTCAGTCAGCTGGTCCATATAAATAATTGCTGAAATGTGAAATTCCTCCTGCATATTAATAGACACAATAGAACACAAGCAGCGGGAAATATCTGGAATTGGAAGGAACTGTGACATGAAATATACAAGTAAGATGATAATAATACAAGATACAGCATGTTCCTAATTCATCCTAATGCTCATAGTCTGGAAATTGAATTGGCCTTCTGACCTGAGCTCACTCTTCTCTGCTAACCAATCTCTGATAGAATCCTGAAGACTTGTGTGCAGATTGGGAAGGACACCCATCATCTCAAAAGCCATCAAAAGAATCCCTCAGACCTGGAGACTGCAAGCCTAGTGTCAGGAAGGTACTAGCCATAGTACAGCCGAAGCCTCTAGACTTCAGGTGTCAGACACAAGGCCCACGGGCTGAATACGGCCCTCCAGGCCATTTCATGTGGCCCTTGTACCTCTCCTGCAGGTACCTCCTTGTCTCTGCCCCCACCTTGTCTCAGTAGTTAGCAGCAGAGAGGAAAATAGAACTCCTCTGACAAATCCTGCACCTCTCAGTGTATGTCCAGCACCCCTCATCTCTGGTCTCAGCATTCAGCAGACTCTGGTAACTGACTCCGCTCCTCCTCTGGTCCTCCACCAGACCCTGCACTTTCTGCTTTCCAGCTCAAAGGGGGTGCACGGTGATTTTAGGGAAGGTGTGGGATTCTTGACATCTGATGTAATGGGGGAGTGGGGAGCTCTGGACATCTAGTGTTAGAGATACAAACGGCCCTTTGAGGGCAACCATAATGCTGATACGGCTTATGATGAAATGAAGTTTGACACCCCTGATCTAGACAAACACAATTATGTAGGTGCTCATCTTTCTCTGCATAACAGTACGCAGTTGCGTTTGTGAATGCGTTTTGGTGCACCCGCGGCTGCTCACCACTAATTTTGGCTCCAATGGGACTATTTAAACTGCACTTCTATTAGCCCGTGCTGTCTGATGTACAACTCGTATCTGTGTTCCTGCATCCGATCCTGTACTGACTTCTGTTATCAACCCGGCTTACTCTGACCTTGCTTGAATGCTACCTGCTCTAACCTTGGCCTACATCTGGATTTGCTCTGTGGTCTGCCCATCTGCCTGATTCTGTGTTGCTGCCCTTTATTTTACCATTGTAATGGAACCGGACCCCGACTGCGCTAGGGTATTTCCTTTAGACTCCCGCTTCCCTGTCCAAACACAGATCCACGGACACCACCGCTGACCATACAAGAGAAAACAGCACCAGACTCGTCTTAAAACAGGAAGTGGATTGCTTTATTTTAACACAGATACAAGATTCAGTTATGTTCAAAATAATAGCAGTGTGTTGAAAAAAGTGACTAAAGCTGAAAATCCTTCTAATAGCTTTTATTTCCATCCACACAGATGCATTGGGAACACGACACATTCTATTCCAAATCACAACATGAAGAAAAATACATCAAATTTGTGTTGTTCCTCTAAAAACATGAAGAAAAGTGAATATTAGACGGTTCAAAAAAATGGCCGTGTTTGTATTCTTCTTTACAAACTCCAACATTCACTATATAAACTGAGAAATGTTTGAAGATTTTGCTTTCCTTTGAATGACTTCATGAATATTTGGTTGGAGTCGCACTGTTTCTGAGAACTGCTGTACATCTGTGTTGCATGGAGTCCCCCAACTTCTGGCCCCTGTGATCAGGTATTCCAGCCCAGGATGATTGGACCACATTCCACAGTTCTTCTCTATTTCTTGGTTTTGCCTCAGAAACGGCATTTTTGATGTCACCCCACAAGTTTTCTATTGGATGAAGATCCGGGGATTGGGCTGGCCACTCCATAACGTCCATCTTGTTGGTCTGGAACCAAGATGTTGCACGTTTACTGGTGTGTTTGGGGTCGTTGTCTTGTTGGAACACCCATTTCAAGGGCATTTCCTCTTCAGCATAAGGCAGCATGACCTCTTCAAGTATTCTGATGTATTCAAACTGATCCATGATCCCTGGTATGCGATAAATAGGGCCAACACCGTAGTATGAGAAACATCCCCATATCATGATGCTTGCACCACCATGCTTCACGGTCTTCACAGTGTACTGTGGCTTGAATTCAGTGTTTGGGGGTCGTCTGACAAACTGTCTCCGCCCACTAGACCCAAAAAGAACAATCTTACTTTCATCAGTCCACAAAATGTTGCCCCATTTCTCTTTAGGCCAGTCAATGTGCTCTTTGGCAGATTGTAACCTCTTCAGCACACGTCTTTTTTCCAACAGTGGGACTTTGCGGGGACTTCTTGCAGATAGCTTGGCTTCACATAGGCGTCTTCTAATTGTAACAGTCCTCACAGGGAACGTCACACCTTCTTTCATCTTCCTGGAGCTGATTGTTGGCTGAGTCCTCACAGGGAACGTCACACCTTCTTTCATCTTCCTGGAGCTGATTGTTGGCGGAGTCCGCCCCATTTTGGTTATTCTTCTCTCCATTCCAATGGTAGTTTTTCGCTTTCTTCCACGTCTTTCAGGTTTTGGTTGCCATTTTAAAGCATTTGAGATCATTTTAGCTGAGCAGCCGATCATTTTCTGCACTTCTTTATATGTTTTCCCCTTTCCAATCAACTTTTTAATCAACTTACGCTGTTCTTCTGAACAATGTCTGGAACGACCCATTTTCCTCAGAATTTCAGAGAGAAATGCACTGTAACCAGCATGTCCAACATTTGCTGCCTTCCTTCCTTAAATAAGGGCAATAATTGCTGCCTGTTCTTCAAAGAATGAATGACGTCACTAATAGAACTCCACACGGCTATTATTGTGAACACGCCCCTCAATGAGTGATTCAATGACACAGAATCAGCAGCATGCATGTCATGACTGTTGGGTCTGTTGGATTTCTATTACTCTACTACACCTGCTAGGAAATTATTTGCCATGTAGAAATATCATTTCCACCAAAAACAGTGACTGATCCGGTTAGTAATGTCTGACTGCTAGTATTTTGAACACAACTGTATATACACAGGGCGGGAAAATACAGCCAGGAACAGAAAACACATCAGCAGGCCGTCCCATCAGGAGGAAGGGCTGCCAGAAACATCCCCAACCAAGCCAGTACAAACACATTTATCCCATAATAGTTTTCTCTCAAGCAAGCCACACAATAGAACAATGGGATGCAGCACTTGGCAGTGAACAATGGACAACCACCCCCCCACCTATACATGTCTACACAATATTAGGAAAGATCACCCTGCACCCCTAACAGGCACAGGGTGACTTACACATAAGAGGGATATGGGGAGCTGAGACGGGGTCTCCCCACCTCTCCAAAGGGGGCTGTGTTGTATGGGCCCCCCTACCCAAAGTCACTCCCGTCACAACCATTCATTTATTTTTTTTTATGCAGCAGATGGAAAAATGTTCAAGTACTTGGCAGCACAGATTTTGTACCCTTTTTGGAGAGGAGGCCCCTATCTCTGGGGGACAGGGGGAGCAGATTTACCTTCATTAAATTAGTCTGTAAATGTTTGGAGATATCATATAAATATTTTACAGATTTCAGGCAGAGAATCTCGTCCTTATTAATGGGACAAAGACTCATAACAGATACAGAGTCTAGAAATATCCAGTGGGGGGTTTTAATCATGGAGGTGACCAGTGCATACTTTAGAGAGAAGAGGAAGATGTTGGTGGGGAGAACGAAGCTGAAAATGTGAGAAGGGGAGGATAGAAAGAAAAAAGAAAGAGGGCAGAGGAGTTGTGTGGGAATGGGGTCCAGGGGGCAGGAGGTGTGGAGAGCATCAAAGAAACACTTAGCATCATCTGGGATAGTGACAGGGTCATGGTTGGATGTGGTGGTGGGGATAGTATGGTGTGTAGGATGTGTAGAATGGCCTCAGCCAACGCTCCGGCCATGAATCTGACGCATTTCACCTCGACCACCATCTATGACCAAGCCCCGGTGGGTGGGCCAAAATGCATCAGAAGGTGTAGCCCTGTTGCCATTCTACACATCCTACACACTGGACTCTTTGGGCTGGGTTGAGTGGCGTCTGTCCCCCACTACATTGGAATCACTGGAATCATTCCGGGACTCCTTTTTCCACATACCGGTGGGGTGACCTTTTACTTCCCAGCTTGGAATGGCCCCACAAGCTTTTCTCTATAGATGGGGATAGTATGTTAATTGGCTGAGATGACTGGACAATGGTGACCTCATCACAAATGACATCTATCTTATTGTTGAAATGATTGCCAATATCCTGCACAGTGCATGAGATGGTGGGTGGTGGCAGTGGGAGATGGAATAGAGCAGGGGTCACTTAATGGTGGACCACGGTCCGAGAACGGCCCCAGCAGATCTCCCTTCTGGACCGCCAGCCCGCAATGACAGATCCGCTGCTGAGCAGGGTGGTCGTCATGGCAACATGACATCACATGTGCATTCCGCCCCTTTACAGCTCATTGTCTCTCCAGATCCCACTCCCTGCCTGTACACAAGCATCCTTCAGCAAGGATCCCGGCACAGCTCCTGTCTACCCACGTGGTAGGGTGGAGTCTTACAGGGGCACTCTGACTGGCACATTTTATGTTAAGGGGTACTCTGATGGATACATTTTATATTAAGGAGCACTCTGATGGATACATTTTATGTTAAAGGGCACTCTGATGGGCACATACTGTGGAAAGGGGCACTCTGATGGTGAATATGATGTAAAGGGGCACTCTGATATGGAAATGTGATGGAAAGGGGTACTTTGAGTGTAAGGGGGTACTCTGATGGGAATACCTGATGTAAAGTGGCACTGTGATGGGGATACCTGATGTAAGGAGCACTCTGATGGGCACACCTGATGTGATAGGAATACATGATGTAAAGTTGCACTCTGATGGCGACACGTGATGTGATGGGGATACCTGATGTAAAGGAGCACTCTGATGGGCACACCTGATGTAAGGGGGCACTCTGATGGGCACACCTGATGTAAGGGGGCACACTGATGGGCACACCTGATGTGATGGGGATACCTGATGTAAAGTTGCACTCTGATGGGCACACCTGATGTGATGGGGATACCTGATGTAAAGGAGCACTCTGATGGACACACCTGATGTAAAGGGGCACTCTGATGGGCACACCTGATGTAAGGGGGCACACTGATGGGCACACCTGATGTGATGGGGATACCTGATGTAAAGGAGCACTCTGCTGGACACACCTGATGTAAAGGGGCACTCTGATGGCAGCACCTGATGTAAGGGGGCACACTGATGAGCGACACCTAATGTGATGGGGATACCTGATGTAAAGGAGCACTCTGCTGGACACACCTGATGTAAAGGGGCACTCTGATGGCAGCACCTGATGTAAGGGGGCACACTGATGAGCGACACCTAATGTGATGGGGATACCTGATGTAAAGGAGCACTCTGATGGACACACCTGATGTAAAGGGGCACTCTGATGGGCACACCTGATGTAAGGGGGCACACCTGATGTGATGGGGATACCTGATGTAAAGGGGCACACTGATGGGCACACCTGATGTGATGGGGATACCTGATGTAAAGGAGCACTCTGATGGACACACCTGATGTAAAGGGGCACTCTGATGGGCACACCTGATGTAAGGGGCCACACTGATGGGCACACCTGATGTGATGGGGATACCTGATGTAAAGGGGCACTCTGATGGGAACACCTGATGTAAGGGGGCACTCTGATGGGCACACCTGATGTGATGGGGATACCTGATGTAAAGGGGCACTCTGATGGGCACACCTGATGTAAGGGGGCACACTGATGGGCACATCTGATGTGATGGGGATACCTGATGTAAAGGGGCACTCTGATGGGAACACCTGATGTAAGGGGGCACTCTGATGGGCACACCTGATGTGATGGGGATACCTGATGTAAAGGGGCACTCTGATGGGCACACCTGATGTAAGGGGGCACACTGATGGGCACATCTGATGTGATGGGGATACCTGATGTAAAGGGACACTCTGATGGGCACACCTGATGTGATGGGAATACATGATGTAAAGTTGCATTCTGAGGGTGACACCTAATGTAAGGGGGCACTCTTATGGGCACACCTGATGTAAGGGGGGCACACTGATAGGCACACCCTATTCAGACCTCGGCCAGAAGAAAGTTTTAGTGACCGGACCTCCTTGAATTTTAATTCCATACCCCTGGAGTAGAGAGTTAAAGGTAGAATAGAGTTGATGAGGACGGGATGAGAGGGTGTTTATGGGAATGATGAAGAGGAATGACATGATTAGAGGGCAGCTGTATAAAGGACGACATCTTGCAGCGACCTGATTTTACTCCACACCCACCCAAGAGCTGTTTGCTGGGGTTGTAGACGTCGGGCCTAATTGTGTGTAATGAGGGGAGCAAATGTGTCCAGGGAGGAATTACTTCTATTTTTAAACATTTATTTCTTTCATATTTCTGGGCCATTCAAGTTAAGAAACAAAACAATAAAACATGTTTTTCTCATTTCATTCATGAGTGTAAATTTAAAACAAATCCTGGAGCCTATCTGACCGTCCATCAAGAAGTTCTCAAAAAGCAAAGTGAGATATCAGCGTAACTTCATCCAGTGCAGGTGAGTTGGAACCGCTTCATCTGCAGTTTTACATTTACTAAGATCTGCTGTCAGCGACGGCGTCTGCTGATCTGAGAGTTGAGGTTTTTTTTCCCTGGAAATGTTTGCCAATAATAATATTAATTCATACAGATTTCTCTATTATAATTTGTATTCCAGAGTACGTTCCCCTTCGTGGTAATAATAATCGGTGACGGGTATTTTCTTCCTCATTTTCCTGTTTCTGTCAACGTCGGCAGTTTTCAGTTCTGGTAGTATACGTCTCTTTCATAGAGGGCAGAATTCTGGGAAATCTCTGGAAGATATATGAGGAATAATGAGGTCGTCTCACTTCCTGTTACATTGTAGAAGACATCCCTGATATACTGGACCTTCAGCTGAGACTCCTTCTTTGTTTTTGTATTGATTTGTGATTTTTTTTTAATGAATTCTCTTTTTGGAAATGTATGTTTAATTTAAAAAAAAATTATTTTAGAATTTATTGATAAGAAATAAATATGACCAGAGGGTAGTGAAGCAGTCCAGGTTTGAGAGGCGGGGGTTCCTGTTTGAAATTCAAGAGACATGATCTTTGTTTCATATCCTTTGGAAGTCTGGAGAGAGGACCTTTTAAGGGCTAATAACAAATTGTAACAAATAAAGCATGGAAGCATTACCCTGGGAGACATGTACTAATATCAAAACTACAAAACGTACAGTGGGGAGAGGGTCCTATTTAAGTTGCTTTAAAGGGTAATATGCAACAACCAAATCCCTTACACCCCTTGACATTGGCTCCCAAGGTCCCTTTAAGCGCTTCTTAATGCCAGGAGTTGGAATCTGGCTTCTCAATCATCTGATCTTTGTGATTGGCTGACACAGCGGTCACATGATCAGAAGCCCATCCCACTGGCTCCTGATCATAAGCAGTTACTGGGAGCTGTCAGTAACAACTTGGTCATTATGCTGGGATCACTCCAGTGTGCATACTCAACACAAAACAGCTGAGCGGGTAGAGGATTGGCTTTAAAGCACCCCACCATGCTGCTACATATATTGGGTTAGAGGTTGAGGGTCAAGGTTGACCAGCGGTGGCAGGACCATGTGAAAGCAGCTTAATTTGGGGGAAATAATGAGGGAGGGACAAGGCAGATGCTTTCCAGGGATATCCTAGATTGTAAGCTCTAATGAGCCGGGCCCTCTGTTTCCTCTTGTACCAAACTGTATTGTAACTGTTATGTCTGCCTTCATTTTGTAAAGCGCTGAGCAAACTGTTGGCGCCATATAAATCCTGTATAATAATAATAAAAATTAAATTGTAACATCAGAGACACAACTCCAAACAATGACCAACAACACACGATCAGAGAATACGTCATTAAAAACAGGACACTACTAGGGAAAGAGAATTCAGGGGTTTTCCTGTAATACTAACTAAAGTGTATGTAGAACCCCTCTAGTTAGCGAGGGGGAGCTACATAGGTTTTCAGATAAAGGCCATGTAGCAGCCTGGGCATGAGTCATCCAGGTCCTCTTAGGTCAGGGATGAGAGCTCTGTAGATCAGTTCCCTGATACCTCCTCCTGCTCTAGAGACTTGAGAAGTTTCTAGAAGGCAGTGGCTGGGGGTGAGGAAGGGCTGATCTGCATACTTATGGGATCCTGACCAATACCCAGGCAAGAGACTTGGTATGGGGCCAGGACAGCCCTTTAGTATGACTGAGCCTGCTCAACAGCAGGAGAGTTTGAGTGGAAGATGGAGTGAGAGGCTGGATGCAGGAGCCTGGGAGAGGGCCCTGTGGGAAGGAGCCAACGTCCAAGCAGGAGCTGGAAAAGAGGATTGCTGAAGCTCACCAGTCCACAGAGAGAGGTCCACCTGTAGAGCCAGGGAAGGTGCCAGCCCAGTAGGAGGCCTGAAGGCAGCTACAAACCCAACCAGCCTACAGGCGAGGAATGGTGAGTAATCCTACACCCCTTGGGCCAGATTTTCCTGGTGGGAAACCTGACTAGCCCCCATCTGGGACTGTGCATTTAAAGTGGCAGATTCTGGGATCCCTTGCTCTAGGAGTCCCTCAGAACATCTAGATGAGAAAATAATTAATCTGGGGTCTCTGGTGGTACATCAGGAGAGGCTGGAGAGCTCTCCAACAAGAGATCTGCTGTATAGAGACTTGTACATAGTTCCTTAGAAGTTGTCCTCAGTTACAGTTCCTTTGGGCATCCCATACACCCCTCAACCCCATCGAAGTTCAATACCCCTAATAAAAACCCTAAAAACAAGCTCAAGGACTGTCTACTGTCTCCTGTGTGCAAGATCTGAAGAAGATACGTGTTACCTGGCTGTGCAGGACTATAGGGGTACCCAAAACTCAGTGACTCCTAAGGGGGTAGTGCTAAAAACAGATATAGCTGTGAAAAAATAGACCAGCGGCAGGAAAGTACACGGGCAGCTTAAATAGGCTACGAATTTGGAGATACATGCCAGAAGTTCACCTGCAAGAAAATGAGATTGTAGCATCCGAGATACAATTGCAAAAAATGATTTCCAGTGGTAAGACTGTACACGGGCAAATGAAACGTTTGCAGATTTGGAGACATAAGGCCAGTATTATTTTCTACAGAGGATTGAGGCTTAGCAACTGAGACACAGCCGTAAAAAACATTTTTAGCAACAGGACAGCTTGGCGGCCAAGCTCTGCCGTTCCCACAGAGGAAATTGAATTTTGCAGTCATGTGACAAGAGACTGCAATCCTGCACAGAACAAGCCCTGAGAGTCCTATTGAACCTAATTGACAAAGCCTGGACGGCAAGGCATTTCCAGTTACAGTGCTGACCTCATCTCTAGCAATATTCCATGCAGTAATTCCTTTACACCACTAGTTGTCCTCAGGATTTCATGGTAAATGACACCTTGCATCCTTCAACTTGGAAGACTCAAGACATCCTATAAGTGCAGGGGGTCATGGACCTTCCCTTCCCGAAGGGGGCATCACCATGTTGCCCTGCACTCACAGTTTAATAATGAAGCAGAAGTCTCTGATATTATCATTGAGGATATCCTAGTTTTGGGGACGTACTGAAAGGGAGCCAGAATATCATGTGACTGACTTGAAGTCATATGAAACATGACTATAATAAAGCAAAATGAAAATTTACAGCAGCAGGGGGCTCCTGGGTTGGGGGGTGGATGCAGAATTGACCTTGAATGTTTCCTGGATGGAGGCCAGCACCCCATTGTTGGTGTCGGTGGGAGGAATAGTTCCCCATCATTGGTGTCAGTGGGAGGAATGGTGCCCCATTGTTGGTGTCAGTGGAAAGAACAGTGCCTCATTGTTGATATCAGTAACAGAAATTATGCCCCATCATTGGTGTCAGTGGGAGGAATAATGTCCTATTGTTGGTGTCAGTGGGAGGAATAGTGTCCCATCATTGGTGTCAGTGGGAGGAATAATGTCCTATTGCTGGTCTCAATGGGAGGAATAGTGCCACATGGTTGGTGTCAGTAGGAGGAACAGTGTCCCATTGTTGATGTCAGTAGGAGGAATAGTGTCCTATTGTTGGTGTCAGTTGGAGGGATAGCACCTCATTGCTGGTGTCAGTGGGACGAATAGTGTCCTATTGTTGGTCTCAGTAGAGGAATAGCACCCCATTGTTGGTGTCAGTAGGAGGAATAGCGCCTCATTGTTGGTGTCAGTAGGAGGAATAGTGCCTCATTGTTGATGTCAGTAGCAAGAATTATGCCCCATTGTTGGTGTCAGTGGGAGGAATAGTGTCATATTGTTGGTCTCAGTGGGAGGAATAGTGCCCTATCATTGGTGTCAGTGGGAGGAATAGTGCCCCATCATTGGTATCAGTGGGAGGAATAGTGCCCCATTATTGGTGTCAGTGGGAGGAATAGTGCCCCATCATTGGTGTCAGTGGGAGGAATAGTGCCCCATCATTGGTGTCAGTGGGAGGAATAGTGCCCCATCATTGGTCTCAGTGGGAGGAATAGCACCCCATTGTTGGTGTCAGTAGGAGGAATAGTTCCCCATCTTTGGTGTCAGTCGGAGGAATAGTGTCTCGTGGTTGGTGTCAGTAGGAGGAACAGTGCCCCATTGTTGGTGTCAGTAGGAGGAATAGTGCCCCATCATTGGTGTCAGTAGAAGGAATAGTGTCCTATTGTTGGTCTCAGTGGGAGGAACAGAGCCCCATTGTTGGTGTCAGTGGGAGGAATAGTGCCCCATGGTTGGTGTCAGTAGGAGGAACAGTGCCCCATTATTGGTGTCAGTAGGAGGAACAGTGCCCCATTGTCGGTGTCAGTAGGAGGAATAGTGCCCCATTGTTGGTGTCAGTGGGAGGAATAGTGTCATATTGTTTTTCTCAGTGGGAGGAATAGCACCCCATTGTTGGTGTTAGCAGGAGGAATAGTTCCCCATCTTTGGTGTCAGTCGGAGGAATAGTGCCCCATGGTTGGTGTCAGTAGGAGGAACAGTTGCCCATTGTTGGTGTCAGTAGGAGGAATAGTTCCCCATCTTTGGTGTCAGTAGGAGGAACAGTGCCCCATTGTCAGTGTCAGTAGGAGGAATAGTGTCCTATTGTTGGTCTCAGTGGGAGGAACAGAGCCCCATCTTTGGTGTCAATAGGAGGAATAGTGTCCTATTGCTGGTCTCAGTGGGAGGAATAGTGCCCCATCATTGGTATCAGTGGGAGGAATAGTTCCCCATCTTTGGTGTCAGTGGGAGTAAAAGTGCCCCAATGGTCAAATAAAGGCAAGCTGAGAGCTGCATCTGGCCCCCGGGCCGCAGTTTGGAGACCACTGTTGTATAAGGACACCATCACAGAATATTCAGTCTGTTGGTCAATAAAAATACTTTCTATTTGAACACCTTATCCTCAGTTACACATGTAAAAGCCAATAGAATACACAACAGCAACAGGATGTTGAGTGGTAAAAATACAAAAAACTTTATTGTAAATACAAACAGAGGCAGAAATGTGGGACGTTTCCGAAGACGAAGCCCCAAAGGTCCCTTGGCAATATGTCAGCTGGCAGATTTATGAGCTCTATGCAGGAATGTGGGTTTTCTCCTGTGCTGGTGCCGTTCACACTACGGCTGGGTTCACATCTGTGCGGGTGGTTCCGCTGCGGATCCGCATGTAAATCTGTGCAGCCGCAAAACCTGCACAGAGAAATGTGGACCCGCGGGGGGGGGGGTGCCATTAGTTCTACTGGCCCGCCGCCCGCACTGGAAAACACAACCGTACTGAGAACCGAGGTTCCCACGTGGACTGCATTTTCATATGAAGTGCGGGGACTTCTTCCCTGCGTGTCACGGGGCATGGGAGTCCATTCAAATGAACGGGCTCTCGTGCCCACACAAAACGTGGCCCGCACGGCCGCATATATGTGAACCGGGGCTAACAGAAGGGAAAACAAGCAGCAGGAAATATTGAAACTGAGTACAAGTGACTGTGGCACTAAATACGGATGTGAAATGATAGTGTTGTGCAGCAGTAACAGTCAGGGAACTGACACACAGTGTTGTTTATTTCACCTTTACGGACTGTATACAAAAATATACAAAGAGATATAACTAGTATTAAACTGGGGGTATAAAAAGAAGGTGTCCCGAGAAACGGGAAAACAAGAAACAGTTCCTGCGTTTGTCCACTAGGTGGTGATGCAGTGTAACTATATGGCACAGGGGAAGGTGTCACTGGTATTCCATCTACTGTAGGTGGGCCAGGAACTGATAGGTAAAGTGTCCTGGAGGGGAATGCAGTCTCTCACTTGTTAGGGGACCATCTGCAGAGGAGAGACTAGGTGGTTAAGAAAAAATCCTTCTTAGGACAATCATGGAACCTTAAAGTCGTACCTCCATGTTCCTGAGATGAGGAAGTGAGACGCTTTATGTGCAAAGTATGTCAGATAAGGACACGCCCCTTTGGACCACAAAGAAATAATATGCAAAAAAAAATTGGTGACACACAAATTATTTTTTATGGCAACTTTTTCTTTATACTGAGGAGGAGATGAGGACAGAGGGATTTGGTTCCATAAGAAGGACAACTGAGGAGGAGAAGGGGACAGATGGACTTGGTTCCATAAGAGGGACAACTGAGGAGGAGACAGGGACAGATGGACTTGGTTCCATAAGAGGGACAACTGAGGAGGAGACAGGGACAGAGGGACTTGGTTCCATAAGAAGGATAACTTAGGAGGAGATGGGGACAGATGGACTTGGTTCCATAAGAGGGACAACTGAGGAGGAGAAGGGGACAGATGGATTTGGTTCCATAAGAGGGACAACTGAGGAGGAGACAGGGACAGAGGGACTTGGTTCCATAAGAAGGATAACTTAGGAGGAGATGGGGACAGATGGACTTGGTTCCATAAGAGGGACAACTGAGGAGGAGAAGGGGACAGATGGATTTGGTTCCATAAGAGGGACAACTGAGGAGGAGAAGGGGACAGATGGACTTGGTTCCATAAGAGGGACAACTGAGGAGGAGACAGGGACAGAGGGACTTGGTTCCATAAGAAGGATAACTTAGGAGGAGATGGGGACAGATGGATTTGGTTCCATAAGAAGGATAACTTAGGAGGAGATGGGGACAGATGGATTTGGTTCCATAAGAAGGACAACTGAGGAGGAGATGGGGACAGAGGGATTTGGTTCCATAAGAGGGACAACTGAGGAGGAGAAGGGGACAGGGGGATTTGGTTCCATAAGAAGGACAACTGAGGAGGAGACGGGGACAGAGGGATTTGGTTACATAAAAAAAGGACAAATGGAGGAGGAAGCAGAAACATAGTAATTTGATTCCATAAGAAGGACAACTGAGGAGGAGACAGGGACAGAGGGACTTGGTTCCAAAAGAAAGACAACAGAAGAGGAGATGGGGACAGAGGGACTTGGTTCCATAAGAAGGACAACCAATTAGGAGACGGGGACAGAGGGATTTGGTTCCATAAGAAGGACAACAGAGGAGGAGAAAGGGACAGAGGGACTTGGTTCCATAAGAAGGACAGCCAAGGAGGAGATGGGGACAGAGAGACTTGGTTCTATATGAGGGACAACTTAGGAGGAGATGGGGACAGAAGGACTTGATTCTATAGAAAGAACAACTGAAGAGGAGAAAGGGACTTGGTTCCATAAGAGGGATAACTGAGGAGGACAGGGACAGAGGGACTTGGTTCCATAAGAGGGATAACTGAGGAGGACAGGGACAGAGGGACTTGGTTCCATAAGAGGGACAACTGAGGAGGAGATGGGGACAGAGGGACTTGGTTCCATAAGAGGGACAACTGAGGAGGAGATGGGGACAAAGGGACTTGGTTCCATAAGAGGGACAACTGAGGAGGAGATGGGGACAGAGGGATTTGGTTCCATAAGAGGGATAACTGAAGAGGAGATGGGGACAGAGGGACTTGGTTCCATAAGAGGGACAACTGAGGAGGATAGGGACTTGGTTCCATAAGATGGACAGCTGGAAGCTATGCTTGAAGTGTATGTTCAGCCCATCGTTTCCTTAGTTTTCCATGTAGTGGGGGTTAGATCTCCTGTCAGGTATTATTGCTATCTAGAGATCTGTTGGGGAGACTTCCCCTCACTTGCTGTCCTGCTGACAACATTTTAGCACTCACTTCCTGTCTGCTAAACTGGTATTAAAAAAACAAAAAATGAACTTTGCAGACGTATTAAAGCTGAACTTCCAGAGAACTGAAAGAACTGTCCTTGCAGTGGGACTCCTCCAGGACTTCAAGGGTTTGAATGCTCAGCCTTGCCTAGGCTACCAAGACTTATTACTTACGTTGTCCCTCCCCCTTCCATGCACCCGGTTCCTCGCAGCCTCTTCTCTTCAGCGTCCTGGCTGGTGGCTGTGACATCATCACATACATGCAGAACTATCATTCCCATTGTAGTGAGGACATGGAGAACCCGTCTACAAGGCAAAGCATCAGAGAGAAGTGAGCGTCGGCTGCTGGAGGAGTGAGGGATAAGGTCAGTAATGGGCTCTCAGTATCCTAGGCAAAATGAGCATTTAACCCTTGCAATGATAGGGGAACAAGAGTATTTATTTTTTTCAGATCTCCAGCGTAGCTTTAAATTTTCCCTCAACACGGCCGCAAACATGGCAGTGTCAGAACGGCAGATGAGGGAGCTGTGGGAAGGTGAGACTACCGTAGAAATCAGTTGGTCCCATCAACACTCTGGAAATTGAATTCAGATTGGTCACACACTGATCCAATGAGACAATTCTATAAGGCAGTGTATAATTCGATGTGAAAAGCGCAGCAGCCCAGCAACCAATCAGCTTTCAGATGAATGAAGGTGAGCGCTGATCGGTTGACTTGGGTTACTGCAACTCAGTATTCAGTAAGAGGAGTATAGCCGTGAGCCTGGGGCATCATGGGTGCGTTGCTCAGGATGGTGGTCTGTGCGGTGGTCACAGTGGACCAATTCCCCCTCCGCCGGATCTCCCGGGCCATCTGACACCAAGTACAGGAGTAGCAGCAGCAGGAGCGGATGCAGTCATCACAGATCGAACCCTGAAATGAGACCGATGGAAAGGGATGTCAAATGAGATGTTATGGGGAAGGATTTGTAACATTGAGGTGTCTGCATAAAGCACGTCCAACACCGCTGCCATGGCACAGTTTTACCACCCCTGTAGGCCCAGTGGATATGGAAAGGGGATTCACCTCAAGACCCAACTCCAGCAGGGGTGCTTCCAAAAACACAGACTCAAGAATCCCCTGCCACTGGTGTGCTTTTGTGACATCAAGGAGGTGGGTGGCCAGCTTTGTAGCCTACCAGAGGTTCCCAACCCCTCAATATACACAGAGCTTTCATGGAATATTACAGCTATAGAGAGAGTATTGGAGAAGCCCAGCACACGGCCTCAGTACACATGTGGCAGAATGAGATCTTCATTCCTCTGCAGGAGGAGATCTGATGAAGTATAATTCTCTCTCCTTCCCCAACCAGAGAGGGGGTCTGAGCTGATTAAAGATTTACCACCAATATACAGTGGGGCAAAAAAGTATTTAGTCCCCACCAATGGTACAAGTTCTCCCACTTACAAAGATGAGAGAGGCCTGTAATTGGCATCATAGGGAGACCTCAACTACAGTTGTGTCCAAAATTATTCAACCCCCACTGAAATTGAGTGTTTTGGCCAGTTTGACATTGCTTTTGATCATTCAGTCATCTTGCTTACATTTACATTAAAGAGGCACTTGTAGGTCAGACAAATATAACATAACAGTTATAATGAAATAACCACAAATGTCTTTTCTGTGCTCACAGCATTATCAGTTTTATTCAACCCCCAAGTGACATTCAATCTTAGTACTTAGTACAGCATCCTTTTACAGTTATAACAGCTTTTAAACGTGAAGCATAGCTTGACACAAGTGTCTTGCAGCGATCTACGGGTATCTTCGCCCATTCTTCATGGGCAAAGGCCTCCAGTTCAGTCACATTCTTAGGCTTGCGCACTGCAACTGCTTTCTTTAAGTCCCACCAGAGGTTCTCAATCGGATTTAAGTCTGGTGACTGCGATGGCCACTCCAAAATGTTCCAGCCTTTCCTCTGCAACCATGCTCTAGTGGACTTGGAGGTATGCTTGGGATCATTGTCCTGTTGAAAGGTCCAACGTCTCCCAAGCCTCAGGTGTGTGACGGACTGCATCACGTTTCCATCCAATATCTCCTGGTACTGAAGAGAATTCATGGTACCTTGCACACGCTGAAGCTTCCCTGTACCTGCAGAAGCAAAACAGCCCCAAAGCATGATTGACCCTCCACCATGCTTCACAGTAGGCAAGGTGTTCTTTTCATCATAGGCCTTGTTCTTCCTCCTCCAAACATAGCGTTGATCCATGGGCCCAAACAGTTCTAATTTTGTTTCATCAGTCCACAGAACACTATCCCACAACTTTTGTGGTTTGTCCACATGGCTTTTGGCATACTGCAGTCGACTCTTCTTATTCTTTGGAGACAGCAAGGGGGTACGCCTGGGAGTTCTGGCACGGAGGCCTTCATTACGCAGTGTGCGTCTTATTGTCTGGGCTGAAACTTCTGTACCCACATCTGACAAATCTTTTCTCAGTTCCTCAGCAGTCACACGGGGACTTCTCTCCACTCTACGCTTCAGGTAGCGCACAGCAGTCGAAGTCAGCATCTTCTTTCTGCCACGACCAGGTAGCGTTTCAACAGTGCCCTTTGCCTTGAATTTGCGAATGATGCTTCCTAAGGTGTCTCTTGGTATGTTTAACATCTTTGCAATCTTCTTATAGCCATTGCCCTTCCTGTGAAGAGAAATCACCTCTTCTCTTGTCTTCCTGGACCATTCTCTTGCCTTCACCATGTTTGTAACCACACCAGTAAATGTCTAGAAGGAGCTGAGTATCACAGTCATTTTAAAGCTGCCTAATTGGTGCTTATTATGCTTGATTGCTGCTCGGTGACATCCACAGGTGTTTTCAATACCTGATGGAAAGCACCTGTATGAACCTCTGTTCTTCAGAGTGGTAGTCTTTAAGGGGTTGAATAATTGTGGCAATGAAGAAACCACATAAGAACCATTTACTACTGTATTACATAAACAATTGATGTCATTTTAGTTGCATTTGGGTAGTTACAACGTCCTTGTAGGATTTGATTCTGAATACAATTCCAAATGTACACTATAGTCCCTAAACCCCTTTACAGCATTGGGGGTTGAATAATTTTGGACACAACTGTATGAGAGACAAAATGAGAAAACAAATCCAGACAATCACATTGGCTGATCTGGAAAGAATTTATTTGCAAATTATGGTGGAAAATAAGTATTTGGTGAATATGAAAAGTTGATGTCAATACTTTGTTATATATCCTTTGTTGGCAATGACAGAAGTCAGACGTTTCCTGGAAGTCTTCACAAGGTTGGCACACACTGTTGCTGGTATGTTGGCCCATCCTCCATGCAGATCTCCTCCTCCATGCAGATCTCCTCTAGAGCAGTGATGTTTTGGGGCTGTCGCTGGGTAACACGGACTTTCAACTCCCTCCAAAGGTTTTCTATGGGGTTGAGATCTGGAGACTGGCTAGGCCACTCCAGGACCTTGAAATGCTTCTTACGAAGCCACTCCTTCGTTGCCCGGGCGGTATGTTTGGGATCATTGTCATGTTGGAAGACCCAGCCACGTTTCATCTTCAATGCCCTTGCTGATGGAAGGAGGTTTGCACTCAAAATCTCACGATACATGGCCCCATTCATTCTGTCCTGTACATGGATCAGTCGTCCTGGTCCCTTTGCGGAGAAACAGCCCCAAAGCATGATGTTGCCACCCCCATGCTTCACAGTAGGTATGGTGTTCTTTGGATGCAACTCAGCATTCTCTCTCCTCCAAACACGATGAGTTGTGTTTCTACCAAACAGTTCTATTTTGGTTTCATCTGACCATATGACATTCTCCCAATCCTCTTCTGGATCATCCAAATGCTCTCTAGCAAACTTCAGACGGGCCCCCGGACTTGTACTGGCTTAAGCAGGGGGACACGTCTGGCACTGCAGGATCTGAGTCCCTGGCGGCGTAGTGTGTTACTGATGGTAGCCTTTGTTACGTTGGTCCCAGCTCTCTGCAGGTCATTCACTAGGTCCCCTTGTGTGGTCCTGGGATTTTTGCTCACCGTTCTTGTGATCATTTTGACCCCACGGGGTGAGATCTGGCGTGGAGCCCCAGATGGAGGGAGATTATCAGTGGTCTTGTATGTCTTCCATTTTCTAATTATTGCTCCCACAGTTGATTCGTTCACACCAAGCTGCTTGCCTATTGCAGATTCAGTCTTCCCAGCCTGGTGCAGGTCTACAATTTTGTTTCTGGTGTCCTTCGATAGCTCTTTGGTCTTCACCATAGTGGAGTTTGGAGTGTGACTGTTTGAGGTTGTGGACAGGTGTCTTTTATACTGATAACAAGTTCAAACAGGTGCCATTGATACAGGTAATGAGTGCAGGACAGAGGAGCCTCTTAAAGAAGAAGGTCCAGGTCTGTGAGAGCCAGAAATCTTGCTTGTTTGTAGGTCACCAAATACTTATTTTCCACCATAATTTGCAAATAAATTCTTTCCAGATCAGCCAATGTGATTGTCTGGATTTGTTTTCTCATTTTGTCTCTCATAGTTGAGGTCTCCCTATGATGCCAATTACAGGCCTCTCTCATCTTTGTAAGTGGGAGAACTTGCACAATTGGTGGTGACTAAATACTTTTTTGCCCCCACTGTATATATAGATAACAAGTGTGTGTTGTACATCCTGTCTTTATGCAACGCCTTCCCTTGCACTTGCTGACTATTCCCAACTGTGAAAAGGAGTGGTGGGAATTGCTGGGAGATCATTTTGTCTGTCAGATTCAGGAGATCTGTTCCTCACCATGCCTGCAGGGATCTGTTAGAGCCCGGGAGCTGCTGAGAACAAATCGGTCCTTGTAAACATAGAAGATTTATGTGTTTACGAGTGACAGTGGAGAGTGATGAGCGGAGGGTGAGGGGGCCACATGACATGGTCTGGCCATCCAGAGTCGGCCTGTGGGCCTTGTGTTTAAAATATGTGCTTTAAACTATTTTTTCTTGGTACATGTCTCCCATGGTATTGTCCAGTTCCCCATGCCCTTTGTTGATAATTCCTTCCCTATTGGCCTAGAAAATGATCATTACTGATTTCTAAGATTCCATTTTTGCTGACTTCAATGGGGTTCAGATTCAGCATCCAAACTTCCATAAATTTTGCTAAACTCTGCTGGATCTGAACTCGGGTACATTCAGTTCATCACTAATAGTGAGCCCTACACCTTAGTAACACCAAAATAAGTCAAATTCTGCACATCCCCGAGCACTATGGCACCACATCTGCTGGCTTCAGGAACCTGATGACCACCCTCCAAGATGGCGGCAGTGACCCAGAGCATGGGCTGGGTCCCTAAACTTGTATCAGAAATAAAACTGGTGTAATGTCTAAAAGTATTGCTACTTCCCCAACATGCATCAGACTTACATGAATCTTGTGTCTTTCTCGGACAGCGGCTCTCATGGCAATAGTTATAGGAGGACAGACCCCGCTACAGCCAACATATCCCATGAGGGTCGGATCCATCAAGGGCAGACAAAAGCACTCTCCAAATTCACTGGCCGTGTTGCACTGCATGCAGGGGAAGCACCAGAGAGCACAGCAACCTGCCAAGAGAGACCGGGGAGAGGTGAGAGAGAAGGAGGGATAGAATATCACTGTTATTGTACAAGATTTATGCAGAACCAACAGTTCGAGCAGCAAGGTCACAGTAAGGGAGACTGTACAGATACCATGTAATGCAATACAGGAGGGCTCAGAGGGCTCAGGGGGCTTAGAGGGCTCAGAGGGCTCAGAGGGCTCAGAGGGCATAGAGGGCTCAGAGGGCTCAGAGGGCATAGAGGGCTCAGAGGGCTCAGAGGGCTCAGAGGGCATAGAGGGCTCAGAGGGCTTAGAGGGCTCAGAGGGCATAGAGGGCTCAGAGGGCTTAGAGGGCTCAGAGGGCTCAGAGGGCATAGAGGGCTCAGAGGGCTCAGAGGGCTCAGGGGGCTCAGAGGGCTCAGAGGGCTCAGAGGGCTCAGAGGGCATAGAGGGCTCAGAGGGCTCAGGGGGCTTAGAGGGCTCAGAGGGCATAGAGGGCTCAGAGGGCTTAGAGGGCTCAGAGGGCTCAGAGGGCATAGGGGGCTCAGAGGGCATAGAGGGCTCAGAGGGCTCAGAGGGCTTAGAGGGCTCAGAGGGCATAGAGAGCTCAGAGGGCATAGAGGGCTCAGAGGGCTCAGGGGGCTTAGAGGGCTTAGAGGGCTCAGGGGGCTTAGAGGGCTCAGGGGGCTCAGAGGGCTCAGAGGGCATAGAGGGCTCAGAGGGCTTAGGGGGCTCAGAGGGCATAGAGGGCTCAGAGGGCATAGAGGGCTCAGAGGGCTCAGGGGGCTTAGAGGGCTCAGAGGGCATAGAGGGCTCAGGGGGCTCAGAGGGCATAGAGGGCTCAGAGGGCATAGAGGGCTCAGGGGGCTCAGAGGGCATAGAGGGCTCAGAGGGCTTAGGGGGCTCAGAGGGCATAGAGGGCTCAGAGGGCATAGAGGGCTCAGAGGACTCAGAGGGCTTAGAGGGCTCAGAGGGCATAGAGAGCTCAGAGGGCATAGAGGGCTCAGAGGGCTCAGAGGGCTTAGAGGGCTCAGAGGGCTCAGAGGGCATAGGGGGCTCAGAGGGCATAGAGGGCTCAGAGGGCTCAGAGGGCTTAGAGGGCTCAGAGGGCATAGAGAGCTCAGAGGGCATAGAGGGCTCAGAGGGCTCAGGGGGCTTAGAGGGCTTAGAGGGCTCAGGGGGCTTAGAGGGCTCAGGGGGCTCAGAGGGCTCAGAGGGCATAGAGGGCTCAGAGGGCTTAGGGGGCTCAAGGGGCTCAGAGGGCATAGAGGGCATAGAGGGCTCAGAGGGCTCAGGGGGCTTAGAGGGCTCAGAGGGCATAGAGGGCTCAGGGGGCTCAGAGGGCATAGAGGGCTCAGAGGGCATAGAGGGCTCAGGGGGCTCAGAGGGCATAGAGGGCTCAGAGGGCTTAGGGGGCTCAGAGGGCATAGAGGGCTCAGAGGGCTTAGAGAGCTCAGAGGGCATAGAGGGCTCAGAGGGCTCAGGGGGCTTAGAGGGCTTAGAGGGCTCAGGGGGCTTAGAGGGCTCAGGGGGCTCAGAGGGCTTAGGGGGCTCAGGGGGCTCAGAGGGCTCAGAGGGCATAGAGGGCTCAGAGGGCATAGAGGGCTCAGAGGGCTCAGGGGGCTCAGAGGGCATAGAGGGCTCAGGGGGCTCAGAGGGCATAGAGGGCTCAGAGGGCTTAGGGGGCTCAGGGGGCTCAGAGGGCATAGAGGGCTCAGAGGGCATAGAGGGCTCAGAGGGCATAGAGGGCTCAGAGGGCATAGAGGGCTCAGGGGGCTCAGAGGGCTTAGAGGGCTCAGGGGGCTCAGGGGGCTCAGGGGGCTCAGAGGGCTTAGGGGGCTCAGGGGGCTCAGAGGGCATAGAGGGCTCAGAGGGCATAGAGGGCTCAGGGGGCTCAGAGGGCTTAGAGGGCTCAGGGGGCTTAGGGGGCTCAGGGGGCTCAGAGGGCTTAGAGGGCATAGAGGGCTCAGAGGGCATAGAGGGCTCAGAGGGCTCAGAGGGCTCAGAGGGCTTAGAGGGCTCAGAGGGCTCAGGGGGCTCAGAGGGCTCTGCTCATAAGAGCTTACAATCTAAAAGTATAGAAAGAAGAGCGAGGTGAATAGAAAGAAAAGAGAGAGGATGAGAGGGAGAGGAGGTATCATCTTTTACTGCTAATAATGTCAATCATTCTGCCCCACCCCCATCCAACCCATAAAACCTGAAATGTTGTGGCTATACTAAAATGTATTTGGTCCTGCTGAGAAAGCTTCTTTCAATTAGTGTGGGAGAAATTAGGGAAAGAGAGAGTTGGGGGATAAAAAGAAAAATAAGGAAGGTAAAGAGAGAGAGAAAGATCGGAGAGAGAGGAATAATGGGAGGTAGAGAGAGATCAGCAAGAGAGAAAGAGAGATTGAGAAGAGATAGAGAGACCAGGGAGAAAAAGAGATGAGGGAGGTAGAGATAGAGATCTGGAGGTAGAGAGACAGATGATGGGGAGAGAAAAAGACAAGAGAGGTAGAAAGAGATATTAAGCACAGAGAATTTGGGAAGAGAGAGATCACCACAGTCCTTCTTTATGGCAGTGAAGTTTGGGGTCCTGTCACCCACCCAGACCAGTCCAAATGGGACTCCAGCCAGCCAGAAATTTTTCATCTGGAATTCTGCAAGCACCACTTCCAAGTCCATCGGAGCTCCTCCAACAGTGCTTGCCGGTCTGAGCTTGGCAGATTTCCTTTGCTCCTCGCAGTACAGAAGAGGGCGCCATCATACTGGGACTACCTACAAAAGAGCAGTCCTAACTCCACACACTACCACCACAAGGCCCTAATGACCAATAAGGACCAGTGGAAGCCATGTGGCCTGCAACAACTCATCAGCGCCTTCTCCATTTCAAGCACCCAACAATCTGGCCTGACTAAATGTCAAACAAAGAACATAATGAATGATTCCCAAGACAAATACGTTGAGGAATGGAGAAATGAAATAAACTCTAAGAATCAAACTGTTTTCCAGTCACTGCAGGGAGACTACAAACTGGAAGTACTACAAAACCCCAAAGACAGACAGACCCTGAGCCGGTACAGACTGAGCGCCCACAGCCTGGAAATCCAATCAGGATGGCACAGACAGACCTACAAACCCAGGGAGAGTACACTGTGCCTACAATGTGACCAGGGGGTCCTGGAGGATGAGGGACACTTCCTGCTACAATGTGACCAGGGGGCCCTGAAGGATGGGGACCGCTTCCTGCTACAATGTGACCAGGGGGCCCTGGAGGATGGGGACCGCTTCCTGCTACAATGTGACCAGGGGGCCCTGAAGGATGGGGACCGCTTCCTGCTACAATGTGACCAGGGGCCCCTGAAGGATGAGGACCACTTCCTGCTACAATGTGACCAGGGGGCCCTGGAGGATGAGGACCACTTCCTGCTACAATGTGACCAGGGGCCCCTGAAGGATGAGGACCACTTCCTGCTACAATGTGACCAGGGGGTCCTGGAGGATGAGGACCACTTCCTGCTACAATGTGACCAGGGGGTCCTGGAGGATGAGGACCACTTCCCGCTACAATGTGACCAGGGGGTCCTGGAGGATGAGGACCACTTCCTGCTACAATGTGACCAGGGGGTCCTGGAGGATGAGGACCACTTCCTGCTACAATGTGACCAGGGGGTCCTGGAGGATGAGGACCTCTTCCTGCTACAATGTGACCAGGGGGTCCTGGAGGATGAGGACCTCTTCCTGCTACAATATGATCAGGGGGTCCTGGATGATGAGGACCACTTCCTGCTACAATGTGACCGGGGGTCCTGGAGGATGAGAGAGAGAGATCAGATAGAGATCAGGTGGAGAGAGATTGGAGAGAGGCCTCAGGTGGAGAGAGAGAGAGAGAGAGAGAGAGAGAGAGATTGAGCAGAGAAAGATTGGAGAGAGAGAGATCAGGTAGAGAGATCAGGTATACCGAGGTCAGGTAGAGTAGTTGATGGGGACAAGGGCCTCTTCCCCACAACCATGGCCAGTGGTTGTGGCTTTCTGCGGGTGGGGGGCTTATTGGAATCTGGAAGCCCCCTTTAACAAGGGGGCCCCAGATCCCCCTTTAACAAGGGGGCCCCCAGATCCCAGCTCCCCCACTATGTGAATGAGTATGGGGTACATGGTACCACTACCCATTCACAAAAAAAAAGTGTAGTGTAAAAATGACAGGAAACATTTAAAAAATGTCCCCGAAGTAGATCCAACATCAATAACAGTGCCTGCCGCCTCCAACCCGAAAAAAAGAAAACAAAAAAAAATCTGCTCCTCTCTCCATGCTGACTTCCACCATCTGACAGCTGTGCCACGATGACAGTTCTTAACCCCTCACCTACAGGACACTTCTACCCCCTTCCTGCCTACAGGGCACTTCTACCCCCTTCCTGCCTACAGGGCACTTCTACCCCCTTCCTGCCTACAGGACACTTCTACCCCCTTCCTGCCTACAGGGCACTTCTACCCCCTTCCTGCCTACAGGGCACTTCTACCCCCTTCCTGCCTACAGGACACTTCTACCCCCTTCCTGCCTACAGGGCACTTCTACCCCCTTCCTGCCTACAGGGCACTTCTACCCCCTTCCTGCCTACCGGGCACTTCTACCCCCTTCCTGCCTACAGGACACTTCTACCCCCTTCCTGCCTACAGGACACTTCTACCTCCTTCCTGCCTACAGGACACTTCTACCCCCTTCCTGCCTACAGGACACTTCTACCCCCTTCCTGCCTACAGGGCACTTCTACCCCGTTCCTGCCTACAGGGCACTTCTACCTCCTTCCTGCCTACAGGGCACTTCTACCCCCTTCCTGCCTACCGGGCACTTCTACCCCCTTCCTGCCTACCGGGCACTTCTACCCCCTTCCTGCCTACAGGACACTTCTACCCCCTTCCTGCCTACAGGGCACTTCTACCCCGTTCCTGCCTACAGGGCACTTCTACCCCCTTCCTGCCTACAGGGCACTTCTACCTCCTTCCTGCCTACAGGACACTTCTACCCCCTTCCTGCCTACAGGGCACTTCTACCCCCTTCCTGCCTACCGGGCACTTCTACCCCCTTCCTGCCTACAGGGCACTTCTACCCCCTTCCTGCCTACCGGGCACTTCTACCCCCTTCCTGCCTACAGGGCGCTTCTACCCCCTTCCTGCCCAGGCCAATTTCCAGCTTTCAGCACTGTCACACTTTGAATGACAATTGCGCGGTCATGCAACACTGTAAACATATGAAATGTTTATCATTTTTTTGTGACAGACAGAACTTTATTTTGGTGGTATTTAATCACCTCAGGGATTTTATTTTTTCTTAAACAAACAAAAAAACACTAACATTTTGAAAAAAAAAGTTTTTTCATAGTTTTTGTTACAACATTTTGTAAATAAGTGATTTTTCTCCTTCACTGATGTGCGCTAATGAGGCTGTAGTGATGGGCACTGATAGGTGGAACTGATGGACACTGATAGGCGGCACTGATGGGCACTGATGAGGAGGCACTGGTAGGTGGCACTGATGGACACTGATAGGCGGCACTGATGGGCACTGATGAGGAGGCACTGGTAGGTGGCACTGATGGGCATTGACAGGCTTCACTGATGGGCACTGCAAGGCAGCACTCATATATGGCACTGATAGGTGGCACTGGTAGGTGGCACTGATGGGCATTGACAGGCATCACTGATGGGCACTGAAAGGCAGCATTCATATATGGCACTGATAGGTGGCACTGATAGGTGGCACTGACTGGCACTGTTAAGCGGCACCGATAGACAGCACTGATGGGCACTGATAGGCGGCACTGACTGGAACTGATAGGTGGCACTGATGGGTGACACTGAAAGGCAGCTCAGATGGGCACTGATATGTGGCATTGATGTGGCACTGATAGGCACTGACAGCTGGCACTGATGGACACTGACAGGAGGCACTGCTGGGGCTACACAGATCATCAGGGCGCACTATCATCAGTGCTCTGATGATCAGTGCACCTGTCCCCTCTGAGGAATGCCGATTACCAGCTCTCCTCCCCTCTGTCAGCGTGACAGCTCGTGAGGAGAGAAATGCTGATAACTGGCATTTCCCTGTTTACATGCAATCAGCTGTGATTGGACACCACATGACCGAGCCGGCATCTTCAGCTCCTTCTGTGGATTGGTGATCCGCTGTGTCTGATGGACACAGCGCACCACGGATCATCGCGCTGCGCACTCCCGGAGCCACGCATGCGCTGTTAGAATGGGACAACGTCATATGACTCCTCCCAGAATGAGAGAACTGCCTTGTGTCCGTCATTGGACTATATGGTGAGCGGGAGGCGGTTAAATAGTGTGATGGTGTAACAAGGGGCAGGGTTACCCTGCCTCCTTGTGACATCATCATGCACTGTGATTGGTCAATGCATTTCACCTGATTTGTGGTCAGGTGTATTGCTTTGACCAATCGAAATGCACTGTCAGGGCGCAGTGCATTGTGGGGTGCGGCGGGCGAACAGCCCAATAAAAGCCCTTGCCAGTTATGTGTTCAGCGAACACATGAACAGCCCATTTTCGAGTCAAACTTACAGCCCATCCCTACTTGTAAAGCTGTAGTAGGGAGCAAGAGCCGCATAAGCCGATGTCTCCTCTGTAGTGCCGGCTCCTGTCCCATGACGACTGACACCAACTGCACCCCACCTCTTATCCCGGATAGTGGCCTTCAGAGTGGTGCCAGCACCAGGAAAGAAGAGATCTTCAGGTCAGTGTGAAGCAATACACCGGGCATAATAGTACAGGGCTGCTTTCACACTGATCTGCTGCGGTTTCCCCACACCGCGGATGTAGTGCAGTGTACCTGGGTTTGCTGCACTTATCCATAGACTTCTGTATATCCCCCGCAGGCGCGGCGCACTTTCTGAAAGTCTACCAAAACGTTTAATTGTATGAGTTTTGATGCTCTTTCAGAAAGTGCGCTGTGCCTGCAGGATGCATCAGAAGTCTATTGCAGAGTACAGTAAACCCAGGAAAGTCCCTCTGCGGTGCAGGTAAACCGCAGCACATCAGTGTGAAAGGAGCCTTATAGGGGGGCTCAAAACAGTAAGGGTTCATTTACATTTGCAGTTTGGGGGATGGTAAAACCCCATAGTTAAGATGTGTTTTTTCCACCCCCATCACAACCACCCCAACCCCTTTAGCTGTAGTGGCCAGGGATGTGGACATGTCGCAGCCGCAGCAGGAGTTACACGCCCCGTCATGGCTGATGAGTGTGGCACCTACCAAGCATGACCCATTTCAGTGAATAAGGCAGCTCTGCGTGTGGTGTGTATGGTGTGAGTTACTATGCCACGTGTAGTGCAGCCCATTGGGGTCATCCGGCTGCCCTATGTGTGTGACTGGACAAGCGAGATAAAACCATGCCTTCCCGCTAATCTCAGGGTGAATGGGGCCGGAAAGTGAAATTGGTGAATTTACACAGACCGATGAGGCTCCGTTCACATCTGTGTGTTTATGAACGCATGGAAAACATGCAGAAAATGCACAAAAAATGCAAAGAACACACAGAAAATGCATAGACAACACAGAAAACTCACAGAAAATGCATAGAAAACACAGAAAACTCACAGAAAATGCATAGAAAATACAGAAAACTCACAGAAAATGCACAACAAATGCAAAGAACACACAGAAAATGCATAGAAAACACAGAAAACTCACAGAAAATGCACAAAAAATGCACAGAATACACACAGAAAATGCACAGAACACAGAAAATGCATAGAAAACACAGAAAATGTACAGAAAACGCACAGAAAACTAACAGAAAATGCATAGAAAACGTACAGAAAATACACAGAAAATGCATAGAAAACACAGAAAATACACAAAAAACGCACAGAAAACACACAGAAAATGCATAGAAAATACAGAAACTGCATAGAAAACGCACAGAAAATGTACAGAAAACGCACAGAAAACTAACAGAAAATGCATAGAAAACGTACAGAAAACACACAGAAAATGCATAGAAAATACAGAAAATGCATAGAAAACACAGAAAATGTACAGAAAACGCACAGAAAACTAACAGAAAATGCATAGAAAACACAGAAAATACACAAAAAACGCACAGAAAACACACAGAAAATGCATAGAAAACACAGAAAATGCATAGAAAACACAGAAAATGTACAGAAAACGCACAGAAAACTAACAGAAAATGCATAGAAAACGCACAGAAAATGCACAGAAAACACAGAAAATGCATAGAAAACGCACAGAAAATGCATAGAAAACACAGAAAATGCATAGAAAACGCACAGAAAATGCATAGAAGACGCACAGAAAATGCATAGAAGACGCACAGAAAATGCACAGAAAACGCACGCTGTGCCATGCCTTTCAGAAACGATGGAAATAATCCTGGTGTTCATGTTATCATTAGATGTTAAAGGCACCCCAAGTGCAGCAAACTTCTCCTTTAACCTCCCTGGCGGTCTGATTATGTCAGGAATTTTGTACCAAAAGCGGTACATTTTTTTTGCATGGAAATATGTATTTTTTTTATTGTAGGCTGTAATTCTTAGGAATCACTCACTGAAATCTGTCTGAACAAGAGTCTAGTAAACATCCCGGGGAGGATAAAATTTGAAACACGAAATCATAAATTCTAATTTAATAAATAATCATAAAAATAATAATATAATAATAATAAATGTAATTCAATAATATAATCAAACCAAAAACACTGAAATGTGAAATAGAGCGCCAAGTTCGCACATCGCTGAGCAAAGTCGCAGAATCGTTTTCAGTGTCTGATGAGGAATTTCCCCCACCAATCATTATCACTCAATTCTGCAAGTGGTTCTGATTTACTATCGCTGTTCTCTAGCTGATCTAAAACCGCGTCTGACCTAAAGGGACGCTTTTTGGACGCCATGGATGTTTCTCAGTTTCCAGGCAGAAAGGGCGGTAATAATGCAGGCAGGGCGCCGGACAAAGCACTCGGGACAAAATGTATGTGAAATGGTTTGATACAGGAATGTTTTACTATGAAATAATTGTTTTTAAAAAAATATCATTTTTTAAAAAATTTCAAGTTCCAGCGCCCGTACGTCCCGAAGTCACAGGGACCGGAACACAGAAGCCGGATGCCTGCATCGGCCGGAGGAGATGGCCGGGGACACTGCAGGGGACACATCGCGGGAGCGAAGGACAAGGTAAGTTCTGCAGGGAATCCCTGAGCAACGCCGCATGGTAAGCCCGAGTGTAGCTCGGGGGGGGGGGGGGGTTACCGCTTGTGGTACTGAAATGTTACCCCGAGCTACACTCGGGAATACTGCCAGGGAGGTTAAGTGAGTCCCTGTGCATTCCTGTGCAGACACCACTAGGGGACGCCCTATACAGGATTGCAGTGCCAGGCACCCTCTGGTGGGATTATTGAATATTTTATAAATTGAGCAAAGCCTTGTGAAGGGTGTTGGGGGATGGGATACGTTGGGGGATGGGATATGTTGGGGGATGGGATACGTTGGGGGATGGGATATGTTGGGGGATGGGATACGTGGGGGAATGGAAATACGTTGGGGGATGGGATACGTGGTGGAATGGGATACGTTGGGGGTGGAATACATTGGGGGATGGGATATGTTGGGGGGTGGGATACATTGGGGGATGGGATACGTTGGGGGTGGGATACGTTGGGGGATGGGATACGTTGGGGGATGGGATACGTTGGGGGATGGGATACGTTCGGGGGTGGGATACGTTGGGGGGTGGGATACGTTGGGGGTGGGATACGTTGGGGGTGGGATACGTTGGGGGTGGGATACGTTGGGGGATGGGATACGTTGGGGGTGGGATACGTTGGGGGATGGGATACGTTGGGGGGGTGGGATACGTTGGGGGGGTGGGATACGTTGGGGGGTGGGATACGTTGGGGGTGGGATACGTTGGGGGTGGGATACGTTGGGGGTGGGATACGTTGGGGGTGGGATACGTTGGGGGGTGGGATACGTTGGGGGATGGGATACGTTGGGGGATGGGATACGTTGGGGGATGGGATACGTTGGGGGATGGGATACGTTGGGGGTGGGATACGTTAGGGGGTGGGATACGTTGGGGGATGGGATACGTACAGATGCCGCAGTCATCGCAGCAGTCGCACATATCGGTGCTCCATCGTGGCCCCTGACTGACCGTCACCGTCTGCGTGGTGACAACCCCGGGCTGAGTGGTGGGATTGGGGTGCCAGGCACCCTCTGGTGGGATTTTTGAATATTTTATAAATTGAGCAAAGCCTTGTGAAGGGTGTTGGGGGATGGGATACGTTGGGGGATGGGATACGTTGGGGGATGGGATACGTTGGGGGATGGGATACGTTGGGGGATGGGATACATTGGGGGATGGGATACGTTGGGGGAATGGGAATACGTTGGGGGATGGGATACGTTGGGGGATGGGATACGTTGGGGGATGGGATACGTTGGGGGATGGGATACGTTGGGGGATGGGATACGTTGGTGGATGGGATACGTGGTGGAATGGGATACATTGGGGGGTAGAATACGTTGGGGGGTGGGATACATTGGGGGGTGGGATACGTTGGGGGATGGGATACGTTGGGGGATGGGATGCGTTGGGGGATGGGATACGTTGGGGGATGGGATACGTTGGGGGATGGGATACGTTGGGGGATGGGATACGTTGGGGGATGGGATACGTTGGGGGGTGGGATACGTTGGGGGGTGGGATACGTTGGGGGGTGGGATACGTTGGGGGGTGGGATACGTTGGGGGATGGGATACGTTGGGGGTGGGATACGTTGGGGGTGGGATACGTTGGGGGATGGGATACGTTGGGGGATGGGATACGTTGGGGGATGGGATACGTTGGGGGGTGGGATACGTTGGGGGGTGGGATACGTTGGGGGTGGGATACGTTGGGGGTGGGATACGTTGGGGGGTGGGATACGTTGGGGGGTGGGATACGTTGGGGGATGGGATACGTTGGGGGATGGGATACGTTGGGGGTGGGATACGTTGGGGGATGGGATACGTTGGGGGTGGGATACGTTGGGGGGTGGGATACGTTGGGGGGTGGGATACGTTGGGGGATGGGATACGTACAGATGCCGCAGTCATCGCAGCAGTCGCACATATCGGTGCTCCATCGTGGCCCCTGACTGACCGTCACCGTCTGCGTGGTGACAACCCCGGGCTGAGTGGTGACCGTCTGCATCTTCTACTCCTGTACAGAGAAAGAAAGACATAAGAGATACATACATACATATATATATATATATACCGGCACACAATGATCAGATGGGTTGGGGGTCATTATTTATAGTGACCGTTCTAAGGCCAGAATATTGGAAACTCCAGAAGTCAGGACCGATCTGCATCATGCAGCTGTGGGTATGCAATTCATTAACAAAAAAAACTGGGGAAAAAAAAACGTATTTTTTGTTTTTTGGTAAGTGGTAGTAAAAAAAAAAAAAAATTACCGTAGATAAACAGCGTACATTTTATTCTACTCTTGCAGTACTGCCTGGACCTTGAAGAAGGGAACGCACCCCGAAAGCTTGTCCTCAAAATTGCATGTTAGTGCAAATAAACAAAGTATCACTCAGGACTCCATTGTTTCTGTCCCAAATGCACCAATACGGCTACATTTTATTCTATAATTTGTACAATTTAATGTACACTAAATTAGGATTCAGGAACATAGAATTTCAAAGTTATTTACAAAAGAAATAAAGATTTTATTTTTATTATTTTGCATTTTTTTATGTGACAATAAAAAAAATGAATTAACAAAATTAAAACAGAAAACAAAACCGGTTTCTATACAGTATTTACTAATAACATAGAAAAAGCCAGAAATAAATTGTTGAAGAGAGAAAAGGAAGTGAGAGTTATTTAGGGTTGTTTTGTTTTAGGATAAACAAAGGATTAATAAGGGTTACATTGGGAACGATTTTATTTAATATTATATATATGTGCAATATTTATTTATGTATTTATTTCATTTTAACCATTCATTTTTTTTGTTTTTTGTTTTTTTTGTACTTGTCAGGTTGCTTTAGTGGAAATCACACATATAACTCTTTGATCTGCTGATGAATAAAATACGTTAGTTAAAAAAATGAGGAATTGTACTTTATCTCTATCTCCCATCTGATCGATGTTTATAAACAATGTTACTTTGTATCTCTCCGTCTCCCGTCTGATCGATGTTTATAAACAATGTTACTTTGTATCTCTCCGTCTCCCATCTGATCGATGTTTATAAACAATGTTACTTTGTATCTCTCTATCCCCCGTCTGATCGATGTTTATAAACAATGTTACTTTGTATCTCTCCATCTCCCGTCTGATCGATGTTTATAAACAATGTTACTTTGTATCTCTCTATCTCCCGTCTGATCGATGTTTATAAACAATGTTACTTTGTATCTCTATCTCCCGCCTGATCGATGTTTATAAACAATGTTACTTTGTATCTCTATCTCCCGCCTGATCGATGTTTATAAACAATGTTACTTTGTATCTCTCCATCTTCCATCTGATCGATGTTTATAAACAATGTTACTTTGTATCTCTCTATCTCCTGTCTGATCGATGTTTATAAACAATGTTACTTTGTATCTCTCCATCTTCCATCTGATCGATGTTTATAAACAATGTTACTTTGTATCTCTCTATCTCCCGTCTGATCGATGTTTATAAACAATGTTACTTTGTATCTCTCTATCTCCCATCTGATCGATGTTTATAAACAATGTTACTTTGTATCTCTATCTCCCGTCTGATCGATGTTTATAAACAATGTTACTTTGTATCTCTATCTCCCGCCTGATCGATGTTTATAAACAATGTTACTTTGTATCTCTCCATCTTCCATCTGCTCGATGTTTATAAACAATGTTACTTTGTATCTCTCTATCTCCCGTCTGATCGATGTTTATAAACAATGTTACTTTGTATCTCTCTATCTCCCATCTGATCGATGTTTATAAACAATGTTACTTTGTATCTCTATCTCCCGTCTGATCGATGTTTATAAACAATGTTACTTTGTATCTCTATCTCCCGCCTGATCGATGTTTATAAACAATGTTACTTTGTATCTCTCCATCTCCCGTCTGATCGATGTTTATAAACAATGTTACTTTGTATCTCTCCATCTCCCGTCTGATCGATGTTTATAAACAATGTTACTTTGTATCTCTATCTCCCGTCTGAGCGATGTTTATAAACAATGTTACTTTGTATCTCTCCATCTCCAGTCTGATCAATGTTTATAAACAATGTTACTTTGTATCTCTCCATCTCCCGTCTGATCGATGTTTATAAACAATGTTACTTTGTATCTCTCCATCTCCAGTCTGATCAATGTTTATAAACAATGTTACTTTGTATCTCTCTATCTCCCGTCTGATCGATGTTTATAAACAATGTTACTTTGTATCTCTCTATCTCCCATCTGATCGATGTTTATAAACAATGTTACTTTGTATCTCTATCTCTCGTCTGATCGATGTTTATAAACAATGTTACTTTGTATCTCTATCTCCCGTCTGATCGATGTTTATAAACAATGTTACTTTGTATCTCTCCATCTCCCGCCTGATCGATGTTTATAAACAATGTTACTTTGTATCTCTCTATCTCCCGTCTGATCGATGTTTATAAACAATGTTACTTTGTATCTCTCCATCTCCCATCTGATCAATGTTTATAAACAATGTTACTTTGTATCTCCATCTCCAGTCTGATCAATGTTTATAAACAATGTTACTTTGTATCTCTCTATCCCCGTCTGATCGATGTTTATAAACAATGTTACTTTGTATCTCTCTATCTCCAGTCTGATCGATGATTATAAACAATGTTACTTTGTATCTCTCTATCTCCCGTCTGATCAATGTTTATAAACAATGTTACTTTGTATCTCTCTATCTCCCGTCTGATCGATGTTTATAAACAATGTTACTTTGTATCTCTCCATCTCCCGTCTGATCGATGTTTATAAACAATGTTACTTTGTATCTCTCTATCTCCCGTCTGATCGATGTTTATAAACAATGTTACTTTGTATCTCTATCTCCCGTCTGATCGATGTTTATAAACAATGTTACTTTGTATCTCTCTATCTCCCGTCTGATCGATGTTTATAAACAATGTTACTTTGTATCTCTCCATCTCCCGTCTGATCGATGTTTATAAACAATGTTACTTTGTATCTCTCTATCTCCCGTCTGATCGATGTTTATAAACAATGTTACTTTGTATCTCTCTATCCCCCGTCTGATCGATGTTTATAAACAATGTTACTTTGTATCTCTCTATCTCCCGTCTGATCGATGTTTATAAACAATGTTACTTTGTATCTCTCCATCTCCCGTCTGATCGATGTTTATAAACAATGTTACTTTGTATCTCTCTATCTCCCGTCTGATCGATGTTTATAAACAATGTTACTTTGTATCTCTCTATCTCCCGTCTGATCGATGTTTATAAACAATGTTACTTTGTATCTCTCCATCTCCCGTCTGATCGATGTTTATAAACAATGTTACTTTGTATCTCTCTATCTTCCGTCTCTTCAATGTTTATAAACAATGTTACTTTGTATCTCTCCATCTCCCTTCTGAACGATGTTTGTATCTCTCCATCTTCCGTCTCTTCAATGTTTATAAACAATGTTACTTTGTATCTCTCTATCTCCACTCTGAACGATGTTTGTATCTCTCCATCTTCCGTCTCTTCAATGTTTATAACCCCTCTCCCTCCTGAGGATTCCCCCCCCCCCTTCCTGACCAGGCCAATATTTTGCGTTATGGCGCTGCGTTACTTTAATTGACAATTGCGCAGTCATGCAGCGCTGCACCCAGATGAAATTTACATCCTTTTTTTCCTACAAATAGAGCTTCCTTTCAGTGGTATTTGATCCCCTGTGCGTTTTTAATTTTTTTGTGCTATAAACAAAAAAAGACACAATTTTGAGAAAAAAATTTTTTTTTTGACATTTTGCCATAAAACACGTCCAGTAAAAAATTTGAAAAAATCAAATTACTTCATAAATTTCAAACAAAATGTTTCCTGCTCCGTGTCTTTGATGAGAAAAATCCCGATACGTGTAAATTAATTGGTTTACATGAAAGTTATAACGTTTACAAATGGCGGGAAAGATACTGAGATATTATTTTTTATACTAGTAATGGCGGCAATCAGCGACTTATAGTGGGACTGCGGCAGACATTCTGACATGGGGGGGCAGGGGCAGACTGACCATTTGGAAACTCGGGCACTGCCCAAGGGCCCCGGGTCAGTAGGTGGCCCCATGAGATGCCCCTGGTACCTTTTTCATAGGATTTTTTGAGTTTGGGCAAGGACACAGGGGCCCCATGATCCCCTATTGCCCGGGGGCCCCATGAGTTGTCAGTCCGCCCCGGGGGGGGACTGACTTAGTGTCACTGACATCCCCATTGACACCAATACAGTGATCAGTGTTAATAAAGAAGTTGCCGGGTCAAATTTCAACCTCGGCATTACCCTCCTGGAGTTTGCATGTTCTCCCTGTGCCTGCGTGGGTTTCCTCCGGATACTCCGGTTTCCTCCCACACTCCAAAGACATGCTGGGAGGTGAATTGGCTCCTGTCTAAATTGTCCCTAGTATGTGTATGTATGAATGTGAGTTAGGGACCTCAGATTGTACACTCCTCAGGGGCGGGGACTGATGTGGATGTACAATATATATGTGGGGTACCCCTTTATCAAATGCCCCCCCACACAGTAGCACATCCAGAACTGGTCCTCAGTGACCCTAAAAATAACTGTCCAATGGTGATAGATGGACCCTGCAGTGGCTGTGCTCTGCAGAGTGAGGGGGTGGGGTGCTGAGATGAGCGTAGGGGGAGGAGCTTGGAAGCACACGCATCTCCGCTATATATTCGATGTTTAGGCAGATTTTTCCTCTCTGCTCAAAGATCTTAAAGCCTTCTGCATCCTACAAGGTAGGTCTCAGCCCATTGGTGGCCGTGGACCAGCTATGTCACCCGTGGGTGTGGACTGCATCCGACACACAGCAAGGGAAAAGTGAGCGCTCCACATGTCGTAGAGGACAATTCTCGGAAGGTTTGGCATCTCACTAAGCCCAGACGGGCAAACGAAGGAGACGGGAAACAAATGTTCGATTCCCAGTGTGAGGTCCGATTCCAGGAGGTTGTGTGAATGCAGTACAGCCCAGCAGGTGACAGAACCCGGGGAACGAGCACAGGGTGGGATTTCTGACCTGACTATAAAGGCGACTAATGAGGTCAGCTGTGGAAACGTGCAGTAGAGTCGTCCTTTAATGCGAGAGGAAGGAAAAATGAACCGTCCGAGCTCTGGAAGTTCAATGATCATTACAACCCCCATCTGTGACGGGCGCAGCGTCAGGCCCTCAGCCATTCTCACCAACTTGTGACCGAAGGACTAGCCAATCTAAAACCGCGCTGTCACATGCGTAACAATGCCACGCCCAGCTGCACCCTGCACAACAATTTTCCAGCTAATGGACTACAATCTATGTACTGCAACCTGAGAACGATTGTTACTGGGTCAGGTTAACTACGCAATTAACCCTTCACACTGCCACCACTTCCTTTTGTACAGAGAAAGAGGAAACTCAGCAATATCAACAATAACACTATGATGTTTGAATAAGCGTCTGTATACCACTGTCACCGCAGGCAGATGTACGCAGAGGGTTAAAACACACAGTAGCGCTCTTCAGAGACAGGGGTGCTTAGTTTGCTTTAAAGAGCTTTAGAAACAGTTCAAGACTTTTCAGAAAATAGGATTTATTACTAAAAAGGTCAAAATGGAACAATAAAAATATTTGCAGAAAAAGATGTAACCAATATATATATATATAAATATACAAAGAGCAATAACACAGCAAAGAGATAAAGAAAGAAGTTTAAGAAGGTAGAATACTTGCAGAAATCCTGGTTTAAGCAGCGTTCAAGTGTAAGAACAAAAGGGTACCGTCTCCCAAGTTGGTTCCGATGTTAAAAGGGAGATCTCTTCATCTTACTTCTCCAAGCATAATAGCCTTTTTCTAGGACCCCAGCAGGGTGTCTCCGTAAAGCAGAGAACCAATCACCTCATTTGAGGAGGGGGGTTTAGTTTAGGTGGAGACCCAGGCTATGACCAAATCCCTCACAGTTTATATCATGGTCAATAACCTTCCGTAGGTACATGTGGCATCCTATCCACTGGCAGGATAATATGCAGAATGATATTCTGAACGCCCAGACATCACATATGACATATCTGCCTGGGACGGTTAAGGAGATATCGCTTTCTGCTCTCGGGCAGACGTAATCTAGAGGTGTAAGGTATCAGGTGACTTGTATTAAAATGACCTCTCTGAATATATGTCTTGTTTCATGGTATGTATTACCTACGAGAAATTATGAAATTGTATGAAAAAGTGTTTTCACAGGGGATGCAGGTTTTACTGCTATTTCGGAATGCGTTTGAAGTCCAGTGACTGACGGGTTTGTAGCTTTACAATCAGCTTCAGAGCAAGAGTAAGACAGACACACTGGAATCAGCTAATTGGGTTTACAACCATGAAGGATATCCAGCTGTGTCCTGTGCACTCCTGAACCCAGCACTCAAAAGAGAGGGAGGGGGGAGCTGATTTGGAGTGAGAAATGATACAAGATGGAGGGTCTTTACCAAAATGGATATTCGTGTCCATATTTGTACGTACAATTGCTGCACCATCTGCCTGTCCTCTCCGGGGCTCAGCTATGTCTCATTGTCTGCAAACACAAACACCACCCTTCACCAACCAATCCAGACACAGCATTTCCTTCACACACACTGCAAGAACAGAGTACAGAGGGGGGAACACCGAACATTTCCAGTCTGCTGCCCCACCCTCACATCGCTCTGTCAGAGACCACCAGGACCATCCTGGGGCCACCACTGACCCCCAGTACAAGGAGACCATATACAGAATGTTCCCAGATATGTCCAACTCTTCTCTGTACAGCGCTGCGGTATATGTCAGAGCTATATACATGTATAATAGTGTGTGACTGTGGGGGAGGGGACATTAGAGTGTAAGCTCCTCTGGTACAGAGACTGATGTGACTGTGGGGGAGGGGACATTAGAGCGTAAGCTCCTCTGGTACAGAGGCTGATGTGACTGTGGGGGAGGGGGTATTAGAGCGTAAGCTCCTCTGTACAGAGGCTGATGGGACTGTGGGGGAGGGGGCATAAGAGCGTAAGCTCCTCTGTACAGAGGTTGATGGGACTGTGGGGGAGGGGGCATTAGAGCGTAAGCTCCTCTGTACAGAGGTTGATGGGACTGTGGGGGAGGGGGCATTAGAGCGTAAGCTCCTCTGGTACAGAGGCTGATGTGACTGTGGGGGAGGGGACATTAGAGCATAAGCTTCTCTGGTGCAGAGACTGATGTGACTGTGGGGGAGGGGCATTAGAGCGTAAGCTCCTCTAGTACAGAGACTGATGTGACTGTGGGGGAGGGGGCATCAGAGTGTAAGCTCCTCTGTACAGAGGCTTATGTGACTGTGGGGGGGGGACATTAGAGTGTAAGCTCCTCTGGTACAGAGACTGATGTGACTGTGGGGGTGGGGACATTAGAGTGTAAGCTCCTCTGGTACAGAGACTGATGTGACTGTGGGGGAGGGGACATTAGAGCGTAAGCTCCTCTGGTACAGAGACTGATGGGACTGTGGGGGGGGGACATTAGAGTGTAAGCTCCTCTGGTACAGAGAATGATGGGACTGTGGGGGAGGGGACATTAGAGTGTAAGCTCCTCTGGTGCAGAGACTGATGGGACTGTGGGGGAGGGGCATTAGAGTGTAAGCTCCTCTGTACAGAGACTGATGTGACTGGCTCAGTGTTCTCTGTACAGCGCTGCGGTGTATGTCAGAGCTATACACAAATAGTAAATGATTGTAGCGTGTCATACATTGATAAAAGCAGGGCTCCTATTGGATGTGATGTGTATGTTGCTTGGTAGGTCGCCCCCCCCCCAGCAGTAGATTGTTAGATGTTGTTCCTCTCTGGTCATTACGTCGTCTTGCTGTGTTATGGAAATCAGCGAAGTGTTTGTACAAGTTTCATTTTGCGGTTTCGGTGTCATTTCCTGCAGATGTTTGAGATCCTCCACACTCTGGGCCCCTCCCTCTCTGCGCTCAGCATGCCGTGCGGTGCTGAGTGTGTCGGTAATATGGGAGCCCTCCCTGGATCCTGTACAGTATAGACATTCATGTTTGGACGGATCAGATGACTCCGACCTAAATCAAATGTGTGACACCGTGCTTATTATTGTGTCTCATCCACTCTCCATTACCTGTCTGTCCGTCATCACCGGGCATAAAAATCATGGCTCAACGTGAGTGCAGGGCTCCGGAATATATATAATGGATCCATCACACTCAGCGGTGTTCAATGGCTCCATCACACTCGCCGGTGTTCAATGGCTCCATCACACTCAGTGGTGTTCAATGCCTCCATCACACTCAGCGGTGTTCAATGGCTCCATCACACTCAGCGGTGTTCAATGGCTCCATCACACTCGCCGGTGTTCAATGGCTCCATCACACTCAGTGGTGTTCAATGCCTCCATCACACTCAGCGGTGTTCAATGGCTCCATCACACTCAGCGGTGTTCAATGGCTCCATCACACTCAGCAGTGTTCAATGGCTCCATCACACTCGGCGGTGTTCAATGGCTCCATCACACTCAGCGGTGTTCAATGGCTCCATCACACTCGGCGGTGTTCAATGGCTCCATCACACTCGCCGGTGTTCAATGGCTCCATCACACTCAGCGGTGTTCAATGGCTCCATCACACTCAGCGGTGTTCAATGGCTCCATCACACTCGGCGGTGTTCAATGGCTCCATCACACTCGCCGGTGTTCAATGGCTCCATCACACTCGGCGGTGTTCAATGGCTCCATCACACTCGCTGGTGTTCAATGGCTCCATCACACTCGGCGGTGTTCAATGGCTCCATCACACTCGGCGGTGTTCAATGGCTCCATCACACTCGGCGGTGTTCAATGGCTCCATCACACTCGGCGGTGTTCAATGGCTCCATCACACTCGGCGGTGTTCAATGGCTACAGCGATGAGAATCATGACTTCCTATGCTGTGAGCTTTGCAGCTTAGAGAGAAGATCCATCGCAGAGATCTGATGACCCTTCCTGTGGCCTGCCGGGCCGGAGCTACACTATTCTGTGCCCCAGGCAAGACCCCCCCCACCCCGGAAAATGAAAAATAAAATACAACTTCACCTATAGTTCTACTTCCCCCCTCCCAGCACACATCCTCCTCAAATGTTCCACCCCAGCACAAATCATCCTTCATAAATCCCCCCTCCTAGCATAAATCCCCCTAAACCCCCCCTCCTAGCATAAATCCCCCCTCCTAGCATATATCCCCCTAAACCCCCCCTCCTAGCATAAATCCCCTCCTAGCATAAATCCCCCTAAACCCCCCCTCCTAGCATAAATCCCCCTAAATCCCCCCTCCTAGCATAAATCCCCCTAAACCCCCCCTCCTAGCATAAATCCCCCCTCCTAGCATAAATCCCCCTAAACCCCCCCTCCTAGCATAAATCCCCCCTCCTAGCATAAATCCCCCTAAACCCCCCCTCCTAGCATAAATCCCGCCTCCTAGCATAAGTCCCCCTAAATCCCCCCTCCTAGCATAAATCCCGCCTCCTAGCATAAATCCCCCTAAACCCCCCCTCCTAGCATAAATCCCGCCTCCTAGCATAAATCCCCCTAAATCCCCCCTCCTAGCATAAATCCCGCCTCCTAGCATAAATCCCCCTAAATCCCCCCTCCTAGCATAAATCCCCCTAAATCCCCCCTCCTAGCATAAATCCCCCCTCCTAGCATAAATCCCCCTAAATCCCCCCTCCTAGCATAAATCCCGCCTCCTAGCATAAATCCCCCTAAATCCCCCCTCCTAGCATAAATCCCCCCTCCTAGCATAAATCCCCCTAAATCCCCCCTCCTAGCATAAATCCCCCCTCCTAGCATAAATCCCCCTAAATCCTCCCTCCTAGCACAAATCCCCCCTCCTAGCATAAATCCCTCCTCCTAGCATAAATCCCTCCTCCTAGCACAAATCCCCCCAAATCAATCCTCCCAGCATCACTCCTCTGCCTTTATTCCCCCGCACAGTCGGGTGGGGGGGGGGGGGGTCACTGATGTAAGGAGGGAATGAATACACTAAGGTAAGGGGGGACATGGATATAAAGGATCCCCCTTATATCAGTAACCCCCCCCCACCTACCTTAGTGTATTGATTCAGTGGATGGAGGTCTGTGGTCACCAAAGTAACCCCTCCCCACATCGCACAAATCCCCCCCATCCCCCTCTAGCACAAATCCCCCCTATCCCCCTCCTAGCACAAATTTCCCCCCATCCCCCTCTCCTCACACAAATCCCCCCAATCCCCTCTCCTATTCACAAATCCCCCCCCCCCCCCCACATCCGGGGATCAGCTACTTATAGAGGGACTGCGGCGGGAACAGACTTGGTGTCACTGACATCCCCAGTGACACCAATACAGTGATCAGTGCTAATAAGAAGCCCTGACACTGTACTAATGGCACTGGGCAGGAAGGGGTTAACATGAGGGGCGATCAAAGGGTTACCCGTGTGCTGGGAGTGCTTCACTGTAAGCATGCTGCTATGCAGAGCCATACAAAGCAGTGTGCAGGAGCTGACAGGGGAGAGATCTGTACTGTTCACAAACAGTTCTCCTCCATCAGAGATGCTTGGCAATCACCGGGTGGCAGTAAGTAATCACCGGCCAGGACCTGGTGATTGACAGCTGCGGCCACGAATAGCAGCACGGGTAGGACACGTCTTGCACGCCCCCTATCCAGAAATGCAAAATCATGTATATATAAATGACTCTGTGCACCCCTGCACCCCTGCAGCAGTACTTCTGCTATAGGGCGGACGGGAAGAGGTTAAGAGGTGGAAAATTTGGGGACCTCTTGATACCAAGCCAAGGTCAGGTAGACCAAGAAAGATTGCAGCCACAACTGCCAGACGAATTGTTCGGGATACAAAGAAATACACACAGGTGACCAAAGAAGAAATCCAGGCTGCTCTGGAGAAAAACAGTGTGGTTGTTTCCAGGAGCACAATATGATGATACTTGAACAAAAATGAGCTGCATGGTCGAGTTGCCAGAAAGAAGCCTTTACTGCGCCAATGCGACAAAAAGCCAGATTACAATATGCCCGACAACACCGTGACACGCCTCACAGATTCTGCCACACTGTAATCTGGACTGACGAGACCAAAATGGAACACTATGTTTGGAGAGGGGTCAACAGCTACAAGAATACCATCCCCACTGTGAAGCATGGTGGTTGACTGAGGTTTTGGGGGGGGGGTGAGCTCTAAACGCATGGGGAATCTTGTGGAAATCCATGGCAAGATGTATTATTATTTATTCATTTCAGGTACTTATATAGCGCCATCAATTTATGCAGCACTTTACATATATATTGTACATTCACATCAGTCCCTAACCCTCAAGGGGCGTACAGTCTAAGGTCCCTAACCCTCAAGGGGCGTACAGTCTAAGGTCCCTAACCCTCAAGGGGCGTACAGTCTAAGGTCCCTAACCCTCAAGGGGCGTACAATCTAGGGTCCCTAACCCTCAAGGGGCGTACAGTCTAAGGTCCCTAATCCTCAAGGGGTGTACAATCTAAGGTCCCTAACCCTCAAGGGGCGTACCATCTAAGGTCCCTAACTCTCAAGGAGCGTACAATCTAGGGTCCCTAACCCTCAAGGGGCGTACAGTCTAAGGTCCCTAATCCTCAAGGGGTGTACAATCTAAGGTCCCTAACCCTCAAGGGGCGTACCATCTAAGGTCCCTAACCCTCAAGGAGCGTACAATCTAAGGTCCCTAACCCTCAAGGGGCGTACAATCTAAGGTCCCTAACCCTCAAGGGGCGTACAATCTAAGGTCCCTAACCCTCAAGGGGCGTACAGTCTAAGGTCCTAACCCTCAAGGGGCGTACAATCTAAGGTCCCTAACCCTCAAGGGGCGTACAATCTAAGATCCCTAACCCTCAAGGGGCGTACAGTCTAAGGTCCTAACCCTCAAGGGGCGTACAATCTAAGGTTCCTAACCCTCAAGGGGCGTACAGTCTAAGGTCCTAACCCTCAAGGGGCGTACAGTCTAAGGTCCTAACCCTCAAGGGGCGTACAGTCTAAGGTCCCTAACCCTCAAGGGGCGTACAGTCTAAGGTCCCTAACCCTCAAGGGGCGTACAGTCTAAGGTCCCTAACCCTCAAGGGGCGTACAATCTAGGGTCCCTAACCCTCAAGGGGCGTACAGTCTAAGGTCCCTAATCCTCAAGGGGTGTACAATCTAAGGTCCCTAACCCTCAAGGGGCGTACCATCTAAGGTCCCTAACTCTCAAGGAGCGTACAATCTAAGGTCCCTAACCCTCAAGGGGCGTACAATCTAAGGTCCCTAACCCTCAAGGGGCGTACAATCTAAGGTCCCTAACCCTCAAGGGGCGTACAGTCTAAGGTCCTAACCCTCAAGGGGCGTACCATCTAGGATCCATAACTCACTTTCATACATACACATACTAGGGACAATTTAGACAGGATACAATTCATCTACCAGCATGTCTTTGGCATGTGGGAGGAAACCCCCAGAGGCACAGGGAGAACATGCAAACTCCAGGCAGGAGGTGCCATGGTTGGGATTCAAACCAACAACCCGAGTACTGCCAGGTGGAAGTGCTAACCATGTAGTCCCTGTGCTGCCCATGATAGCAGTGTTGTCATAAAATGCTGGCAGACAATTTTCATTCCTTTGCATGGAAGCTGGGCATGGGGCACACTTGGACTTCCCAGCACAACAATGACCCTAAGCACAAGGCCAAGCTGACCCTCCAATGGTCACAGCAGAAAAAGGTGAAACTTTAACCCCTTCCAGTCCGGACACTTTCACCACCTTCCAGTCCGGACACTTTCACCACCTTCCAGTCCGGACACTTCCCCCCCCCCTTCCAGTCCGGAACACTTTCCCCCCCTTCCAGTCCAGACACTTTCACCCCCTTCCAGTCCGGACACTTTCACCCCCTTCCACTCCGGACACTTTCCCCCCTTCCAGTCCGGACACTTTCCCCCCTTCCAGTCCGGACACTTTCATCCCCTTCCAGTCCGGACACTTTCCCCCCCTTCCAGTCCGGACACTTTCCCCCCCTTCCAGTCCAGACACTTTCCCCCCCTTCCAGTCCGGACACTTTCACCCCCTTCCACTCCGGACACTTTCCCCCCTTCCAGTCCGGACACTTTCCCCCCTTCCAGTCCGGACACTTTCATCCCCTTCCAGTCCACTTTCCCCCCTTCCAGTCCGGACACTTTCCCCCTCTTCCAGTCCAGACACTTTCCCCCCCTTCCAGTCCGGACACTTTCCCCCCTTCCAGTCCGGACACTTTCCCCCCCTTCCAGTCCGGACACTTTCCCCCCCTTCCAGTCCGGACACTTTCACCCCCTTCCAGTCCACTTTCACCCCCCTGCTTTTACACCCATAAAGGCTGTAAGAGGAATCATTTCTTTATTACTTTAGACTGTACGCTCCTCGGGGGCGGGGACTGATGGGAATGTACAATATATATGTAAAGCGCTGCGTAAATTGCGCTATATAAGTACCTGTAATAATAATAAATAAATATTTCTCTCGGGCTCAGCGGCGGACTGACAACTCATGGGGCCCCCAGGCAATAGGGGATCATGGGGCCCCTGTGTCCTTGCCCAATCTCAAAAAAGCCTATGATAAAGGTACCAGGGGCATCTCATGGGGCCCCATACTGACCCCGGGCCCTTGGGCAGTGCCCAAGTTTCCAAATGGTCAGTCCGCCCCTGCTTTGGCTGCATTCTTGAAGCCATTGAGAACTACTGTGTGAGCTGTGATTGGTCACAGCTTGTCACAGGGGAGGACTGACCATGTGGACACTCGGGCACTGCCTGAAGGCCTGGGGTCAGTAGGGGGCCGCATGTGATGCCCCTGGTACCTTTCATTGGCTTTTTCATAGGCTTTTTTGGGTGTGGGCAAGGACACAGGGGCCCATGATCCACTATTGCCCGGGGGCCCCATGAGTTGTCAGTCCGCCCCTTGCTTGTCACATGGTACAAGGCTGCTGTGAATAGCCCTGTACCATGTGACCTCTGTGATCATTCACAGATTTCACACATAGTAAGCAACAGGGGCGGACTGACAACTCATGGGGCCCCCCGGGCAATAGGGGATCATGGGGCCCCTGTGTGCTTGCCCACAGTCAAACCACACCCAAAAAAGCCTATGAAAGGTACCAGGGACATCTCATGGGGCCCCTAACTGACCCTGGGCCCTCGGGCGGTGCCCGAGTTTCCAAATGGTCAGTCCGCCCCTGGTAAGCAATGATGTCAGAAGTGACATCTTGCTTACTACTCTGCATGTGATCACTGATTGGCCAATCAGTGATCACATGATCGGGACCTCGCAGAGAGGTCCCATACGACGATCGGTGTTTCCCTGTGTCCAGAGGACACAGCGGGCACTGGATCGCGATGCTGCGCGCTCCCAGGGAGCACACACAAGCAGGGGGCCAGGAAAGCCATTTATAAACGCCCAACCGTCCCTGGACTGCCACCGTTCAGCCGTTTATATACAACGGCCGGACAGGAAGTGGTTAATAAGCCATCACATAGTTACAGCAAGAGCAAGGTTTCGGGGCCACGCAGGACCCCTTCATCAGGCATGTGACAAATTGTGATAAAACAGAGAAACTATTTAAAGGACCATCCACCAATCAGTGCTCAGAAAATGAACCAAGCCCCGCCCCTTAATGTCATATTCCCACCATATATATAGACCTTTGTAAACAACACAACCGTTCAAAGCCTTCATAAACGTTCTGCAAAACAGTAATGAGATATACCGAAGCTTTGCTCCTCCATAGAGCAGATATCACGGGATCATGCGTACATTGGACAGTACACGGTGTGTTCATGGCCCCCTGCCACACCGCCTGCTCCCGGGAGATAAGCAACCCTTGGAGGACATAGACTGCTAATCATCCACTGTGTGTATGGTCTGAATCAGCGATCCCGTGACATCTGCTCTATGTAGGGGTGCAGTTATGGCAGGAGGGAGAGTCAATTATACTGTGAACACAATAAGGGGGGGGGGGGGGGGGGCGTACAATCATTTGTGGCTGGGATGAGAGGTTTGTGGAGGAGAGGGGAAGGTGAGCTGTTTATAATGGAAAAGGTAATATGAGGGAGAGGGGAAGATTCATTCTAGTAAGAGGAATGGTGAGGACTTGTGCTAGGAGGGGGGATTAGGGAGATTTTCACTAAGAGGGGGAATTGGAATGTTTTTTTTTTTTTATAATGTAGTTTTTATTGAGTTTCAAAGGCATACAACATACAAAAAGTTGCATAGAGTTGTGAGGTAACATTCACCGATCAACAAAAGAGAGGAAACAGGTTCATCGATGAAAATGCAGATACAGTATCTCCCAGAAGTGAGTCCCCTCTCCCCCTCACATTTGTGTCAATATTTGATTCTCTCTTTTCATGTGACAACACTGAAGAAATGACACGTTGCTACAATGTGACGTAGTCAGTGTACAGCTTGTATAACATGGAAATTTGCTGTCCCCTCAAAGTAACTCAACACACCGCCATTAATGTCTAAACCGCTGGCAACAAAAGTGACTCCACCCCTAAGTGACAAGGTCCAAATTGGGCTCAAAGTGTCAATATTTTGTGTGACCGCCATTATTATCCAGCACTGCCTTAACCCTCTTGGGCATAGAGGTCACCAGAGCTTCACAGGGTGCCACTGGAGTCCTCTTCCCCTCCTCCATGATGTCATCACAGAGCTGGTGGATGTTAGAGACCTTGCGCTCCTCCACCTTCCAGTTGAGGATGCCCCACAGATGCTCAATAGGGTTTAGGTCTGGAGACATGCTTGGCCAGTCCATCACCTTTATCCTCAGTTTCTTTAGCAAGGCAGTGGTGGTCTTGGAGGTGTGTTTGGGGTCGTTCTCATGTTGGAATACTGCCCTGCGGCCCAGTCTCTGAAGGGAGGGGATCATGCTCTGCTTCAGTATGTCACAGTACATGTTGGCATTCATGGTTCCCTCAATGAACTGTAGCTCCCCAGTGCCGGCAACACTCATGCAGCTCCAGACCATGACACTCCCACCACCATGCTGGACTGTAGGCAAGACACACTTGTCTTTGTACTCCTCACCTGGTTGCCGCCACACACGCCTGACACCATCCGAACCCAATCAGTTAATCTTGGTGTCATCAGACCACAGGAGATGGTTCCAGTAATCCATGTCCTTAGTCTGCTTGTCTTCAGCAAACTGCTTGTGGGCTTTCTTGTGCATCATCTTTAGAAGAGGCTTCCTTCTGGGACGACAGCCATGCAGACCAATTTGATGCAGTGTGTGGTGTATGGTCTGAGCACTGACAGGCTGACCCCCCCCCCCACCCCTTCATCCTCTGCAGCAATGCTGACACCACTCATACATCTATTTTCCAAAGACAACCTCTGGATATGATGCTGAGCACGTGCACTCAACTCCTTTGGTGGACCATGGCAAGGCCTGTCCTGAGTGGAACCTGTCTTGTTACACCACTGTATGGTCTTGGCCCCCATGCTGCAGCTCAGTTTCAGGGTCTTGGCAATCTTCTTATAGCCTAGGCCATCTTTATTTAGAGCAGCAATTCTTTTTTTCAGATCCTCAGAGAGTTCTTTGCCATGAGGTGCCATGTTGAACCTCCAGTGACCAGTATGAGAGAGTGAGAGTGATAACACCAAATTTAACACACCCGCAAAGTGTCATTTCTTCAGTGTTGTCACATGAAAAGAGAGAATCAAATATTTACAAAAATGTGAGGGGGGGACTCACTTCTGAGAGATACTGTATATACAATGTCAGTGCATACCAGTGGATTAGCTAGCAATATCAGACATCTGAGTAGACATGTCGGAAATGACAAGATCCCATGGTCCCCACACTGCTTCAAAGGGGGGGACAAGATTAGCATACATAGCAGTGAGGTACTCCATTCTTCTAATCTCAGCAACAAGTATAACCAATTCCGACCGAGTAGGGGGTGTAGCAGAAAGCCATTGCATAGGAATGGTTCTCATGGCCGCTGTTAGGATATGAGAAGATAGTTTCTTGGCAAATTTAGAGAGACCCGTAAAAGATAGGCCCAGTAAAAAATGAATGGGGTCAAATGGGATGTGGACCTGCAAAAGTAACCGCAAAAGATTGCGAGCGTGGAGAACCTCAGGAGTCTTGTACCAGAACATCAATATTTCATATGTATTTTCTTTATATACCACACATATAGAAGATCTGGAGGCAGCCTCCCAAATCCTACTCCATTGATCTAAGGCAGTGGTTCTCAACCTTCCTAATGCCGAGACCCTTTAATACAGTTCCTCATGTTGTGGTGACCCCCAACCATAAAATTATTTACCCAGTAATTATAATTCATGAGTGTCGTTTTACCTCCAATACTGCTGCTTTCAACACAGTAGCTGTTTTTAACAGAGTAGCTGCTTTCTACACAGTAGCTGCTCTTTACACATCGGAAATATGTGTTTTCCAATGGTCTCAAGGGACCCCTGTGAAAGGGTCGTTCGACCCACAAAGGGGTCGCGACCCACAGGTTGAGAACCACTGATCTAAGGGAATATCTTGTTGGAGGATTCAGGGACACTTTTGCATGTAAAGATGTGTTTCAGTAGAAAGGGGGCAAGAGTCTTGAAACAACTTATAGAGAGAGGAGATTAAGCCCCTTTGGTATGGACCCTGAATGCAGATACATTCGAAAAGAGTAGGTTTCTCTAGGGTCAGGGAGGGAATCTTGGAGAAGAAGTGCCGTATCTGTAAGTAAGCATAATACTGATGGGGAGGCATGCGGGAAGCTTTTTGTAATACGATAAAAGGTCTAAGCTTTCGGGTCACTGGGTGGACCAGGTGTCGTAGTTGGAATAAGTTGGCTGTAGCCCAGGGACTTATATGGGGCTGGGGTCAAATTATCAGGAAGACTAGGATTAAGGATAACATTGGTCAGAGGTGAACAAGAAGAGGACAGGGCAAATCTGCCCCTACACCTCCTCCATATAGACAGTGTAAAAAGCATGGGCCCAAACAGTAAATGCCTATAGGAGGAGATTTCAGTGTTGGTCACCGACCAGAGTAGAGAACAAGGGTGCAATAGACATAGCTGCAGCCATTCAATCTCAAACCATTTGTTGGGGGACACTGAGAAGACCAGGAGGTGAGAGTAGGGAGGTGAGTATCCAAATAATACAACACGAGATTCGGGGCCCACGAGGTCGTGCTGAGAGAAGAACCGAGCGGACAATACAGTGAGATTTGTTATGCCAGATAAAGTGGAGTAAAGATTTTGAAGGGAACAGAGCTTGGACATAGGGACAGGAACAGGGAGTGTCTCAAACAGATACAAAAGCTTGGGCAGTATACTCATTTTCAGTACGTTAATCCTTCCGAGAAAGGAGATGGCAAAGTTGTCCCAAGATTTTAAGGATTGACAAATAGCATGCAAAAGGGGAGGAAAATTAGTCTCATAAAGGGAATTGTAAGAAGAGGTAAGGTTGGTACCTAAATACCTCAAGGAGTGGGCAGTGGTGTATTTAGGTTCTGTGCTGCCCTAGGCAACACAAAAATCATCTGCCCCCACAGACACCAACCAACACAACCCCCCCCCCCCCCCGTTCCCCCTCCTGCAGAGAAAGCATGACATTTACCAACAACACCCCTGCCCCCCACTCGGGAGAGTGGGGGGGACATCCCCGGGAATGAGAGTCAGGCTCTACATATGCCATCAAGCAGACCATAGCCTCTCTAGGATCCCACCTGGTTCCCATGGTGTGCATGTCCCTTCTTTCATCCCTTCTTCTGGGGGGAGGTGCTGCCCCCCCTGAAAAATGCCACCCTAGGCAAATGCCTTGTTTGCCTTGTGGTAAATACGCCCCCTGGGAGTGGGGGCACCAGTGGTAGGGATAATTTGACTGAAGAGAAGAGAGAATGGCAGGGGGTATGTGGAGTGGTAAAGCTTCTGTTTTAGACGTGTTAACCTTATAACCAGACAAAGCCCCAAAGAGTTGGAGAGTACGATGCAGAACAGGAAGACTAAGTTAAAGTCACCCCCAATGATCATCCAGGGAGCTGATGTCGAGCATAACTTGTCTAAAGTTTTAGAGAGAAATAGCAATTGACCAGAGTTGGGTGCATACAAATTCAAGAGTATAAGTGCAGGGCCCACATACATACATTCCAGCAACACATAGCGACCATGTGGATCAATTCAAGAGGAGGAGATGCTCAGGGAGCAGTTTTTCCGGATCAAGATATCTACACCGGCTTTCCCAGAGGGATCAAAGGCCGAGTAGGTTTGTGGAAAGCTCTTGGAGGCAAAGCGAAAAGATCCTTCCTGTTTGAAATGATTTTCCTGAATGAATATAATATCTGCTCCCGAGGATCTGAACTCCTTCAGGGCCATCCACCATTTTTGGACTGAATTAGGGCCTTTGACATTATACGACAACAGCCTTAAAGCCATCATGAAACAGCAAAGGATATATCTGCTGCGTAACCTGAGAATACACAGAAATTATCATCGAGGAGACAAAACCAAAAACAACAGAAACAGAAAACTAGGTGATTATCATGGCAACAGGCCTAGTGCAAACAAATGTATCACAAAAAGCAGAGGTCACAGAGACTACGGCCAGAAACAAAGATATCATCAACGATATGTACCCGGGATATCGGACGCACTGACGCACAAGCCTGACGCACAAGCCTGACGCACAAGGGGGCAACACGGCAGCTGACCCTAAATGACAGGTGCCTACCTCAGATAACCATTTAACAGCTGTGATCAGGACATACAAATGAGGGAGGGGTAATAGACAATTTCTAAGGCACACATGGGAACATAAGAGCTCATTTATCAGGACGGGGAACCTGATAACTGGAAGAGTCAGGTAGTGAGGCCCTCTAAGCCAGGAAGTCGAGACCATTGGGGAGTGGAAACCTCTTCCTCCTGGGTTTAGCGGGTGTCCAGATTTTGTGTGGAGTAGCAAAAGACCTGGATGGCGTAGGAGGTTGCAAAAAGGCTTCTTCCAGTAAGGGAGGGAATCACAACTGTTTAAAGAAGGAGTCCGCTTCATGGAGATCATGGAGGAAGACTTGGGAATTAACTTTGGAGACAAGCTTAAAAGGATATCCCCACCAGTAAGCGATTTGGTGCGGTTGAGTGGTAACCAGTTTTAAGACACGTCTCTTTGCCAAAGTAATGGAAACGAATAATAACGTCTCTGGGCCTAGTCCCCTCAGGAGGCCTCAGGCCTAATGATCTATGGGACCAATCCATATGCCAATCAACATCTGGGACTTTAGGTGCCAGCATTGTAAACAGAGATAGCAGGTAGCGTTTGGGTTGGGAGTCAGGGACCGTTTCAGAAATGCCATGAATACTAATATTCTGGCTGCGCTCCCTATTTTCCAGGTCCTCCTGCTGGAGCTGTAACTGGGAAAAGGAATGTTTCAAATTTGCGTTATCCTCCTCCAGGACATGCACATATTGCACCAGTTCGTCAAACTTTGATTCAAGGTGATCTGTGCAATCTCCTAATTGAGTTATTTCCCCCCTGAGCTCCAGAGAAGGGGATTTTACCCCCCGTACCCTGCACTGCTGACCCCTGTCCTCTGTTCTGCTGACCACTGTCCTCCATCCTGCTTACCCCTGTCCTCCGTCCTGCTGACCCCTGTTCTCCATCTTGTTGACCCCTGTCCTCCATCTTGTTGACCCCTGTCCTCTGTCCTGAAGATTCCTATCCTCCATCCAGTTGACTCTTGACCTCTATCATCCGGACTTCTTTCTTCTGCTTTGCTGACCCCAGTCCTCTACCCTTTTGACCCCTGTCCTCCATCCTGCTGACCCCTGTCCTCCATCCTGCTGACCCCTGTCCTCCATCCTCCTGACTGTGAAGGAGAACAACAAAAGATAAGCGCACCAACCTTGCGCATTACCTCAGTAACCAAAAATTTATTGAATAAAAGAATGGTACTCACAAACAGCGAATAAAAACAAGCATGTAAGTCCTCAAAGGGACTTTAGAGGCAAGATGCCAATGCGAATCCCATCATGGAGGAAGCCACTCAGTACAGCTGACGCGTTTCGAAGGACATGCCTTCTTCCTCAGAGCTGACTGGACTGAGAGTGTGTGTTCCCATTTATGCCTCCAGAGCTGACTGGACTGAGAGTGTGTGTTCCTATTTATGCCTCCAGAGGCATAAATGGGAACACACACTCTCAGTCCAGTCAGCTCTGAGGAAGAAGGCATGTCCTTCGAAACGCGTCAGCTGTACTGAGTGGCTTCCTCCATGATGGGATTCGCATTGGCATCTTGCCTCTAAAGTCCCTTTGAGGACTTACATGCTTGTTTTTATTCGCTGTTTGTGAGTACCATTCTTTTATTCAATAACTTTTTGGTTACTGAGGTAATGCGCAAGGTTGGTGCGCTTCTCTTTTGTTGTTCTCCTTCACAGTTTTGTTTGGGCTTCCCCAGCCTTGATGTGGAGCTGCACGACCTTGTTTATTCCGGTGGTTCTTTTCTCTTTGGAGTTTGATTCCATCTACTCACCACCGGCCTGGGTCCCGGAGCGCAGGAGATATTACATTTGGTTCTCCATCCTCCTGACTCCTGTCTATCATCCGCACTTCTTTCTTCTGCATTGCTGACTCCTATCTTCTGCCCTTCTGACCCCTGTCCTCCATCCTGTTAACCCCGTCCTCCATCCTCCTGACTCCTGTTCTCCATCCTCCTGACCCCTGTCCTCCATCCTCCTGGTCCCTGTTGTCCATCCTCCTTAGTCCTGTCCTCCTCCCTGCTGACTCCTGTCCTCCACCCTGCTGACCCCTGTCCTCTTCACTACTGACTCCTGTCCTTCATCCTGCTTACTCCTGTCTTCTATCCAGATGACTCCTGCCCCCTATCCTACTCACCCCATCCTCCATCCTGCTGTCCTCCACACTGCTGGCCCCTTCCCTTGGCACTGCTGACCCCATTTCCTCTGCACTTGTGACCCCTCTTCTTTGCCATCCTGATTGCCTGCTGACCCCTGTATACTGCCCTGCACATCCTTATCCTCTGCCCTGCTGATCCCTGTTCTTTGCCCATGTGACTCCTCTCCTCTGCCCTGCTGACCCCTGTACACTGTCCTACTGACCCCTGTCTTCTGGCCTGATAACCCCTGCTCTCCACCTGGCTGGCCCCTTTTCATTTACTCTGCTGACCCCTGTGTTCTGCCCTGCTGATCCTTATCCTCAGCCCTACTGACCCTCTGTAAACTGCCCTACTGACTCTTGTACACTCCTTTGCTGATAACTCATACTCTGCCCTGCTGAACCCTGTACACTGCCCTGCGGACCCACTGCACACTGCCTTGCTAACTCTCTGCCCCTCTAACCCCTGTACAATGCCCTGACACCCCACTGTACACTGCCCTACAAACTGCTGACCCTATGCTCTGCCCTGCTGATCCCCTGTACACTGCCCTACAAACTGCTGACCCCATGCTCTGCCCTGCTGATCCCCTGTACACTGCCCTACAAACTGCTGACCCTATGCTCTGCCCTGCTGATCCCCTGTACACTGCCCTACAAACTGCTGACCCCATGCTCTGCCCTGCTGATCCCCTGTACACTGCCCTACAAATTGCTGACCCTATGCTCTGCCCTGCTGATCCCCTGTACACTGCCCTACAAACTGCTGACCCTATGCTCTGCCCTTCTGATCCCCTGTACACTGCCCTACAAACTGCTGACCCCATGCTCTGCCCTGCTGATCCCCTGTACACTGCCCTACAAACTGCTGACCCTATGCTCTGCCCTGCTGATCCCCTGTACACTGCCCTACAAACTGCTGACCCCATGCTCTGCCCTGCTGATCCCCTGTACACTGCCCTACAAACTGCTGACCCCATGCTCTGCCCTGCTGATCCCCTGTACACTGCCCTACAAACTGCTGACCCCATGCTCTGCCCTGCTGATCCCCTGTACACTGCCCTACAAACTGCTGACCCCATGCTCTGCCCTGCTGATCCCCTGTACACTGCCCTACAAACTGCTGACCCCATGCTCTGCCCTGCTGATCTCCTGTACACTGCCCTACAAACTGCTGACCCCATGCTCTGCCCTGCTGATCCCCTGTACACTGCCCTACAAACTGCTGACCCCATGCTCTGCCCTGCTGATCCCCTGTACACTGCCCTACTGCTTCCTATACACTGTGCTGCTGAGGCTGGTTTTGGGTGAAGTTCCGCTTTAATGCTGATAGAAATCTCTCAGTCCGGCAGCCAGCATGTGTCTCCTGTTCCCCAGGCTCTGCGCACTCGGTCATGTGGCGGTCTGCGTCTCACTCCCCGTCTGCTCTCTACCTCTACCCAGAAGTGGCCTCTCACTGTCTGCCCCAATGAAGCAGTACAGGGCTCTGATGCAGCACAACCTCCTCCTCCACAGCCTCTCCTACTTGAGTTGCAGAAGCCATGAGTGCCTACCAGCCAGTGACATCATTGGCCCCATTCACTTACAAGGCAGGAGAGTTTGAAAAAAAAAACGTTATGGGTTCTCCCCCAATTCATCCCCAATTCAGGTCCTTTGAGCTGGTATGAGTTTTAAGGGGGACCCCATGCAAAAATACCAAAAACATGACGTGAACCCTCCCATTCCCTATTTTATACCAGATTTTTAAAGTGAGATCCTCCTAAAAATCCATACCAGACCCTAAATATGAGCATGCAGCTCAGCTTGCCAAAAAGAGGGGGGGGGGGGGGGTAAAGGTGTGTCCTCCCAAAGCATATCAGTCCACATGCCCTCAACGTGGTATCCTGTCAGGGGGCACCCCACCCCAGCAAAGCACCTTGTCCTCATGCTGATGGGGACAAGGGCCCCTTCCCCACAACCCTGGCTGCTGGTGGTTGTGGGGATCTGCAGGTGGGGGGAGGGGGGCTTTATGGCATCTGGAAGCCTTCTTTAACGGTAAGGGCGCACCCAGATCCTGCACCCTCCATGTGGATGAGTATGTGGTACATAGTACCCCTCTTATTCACAAAAACATGTAAACAGTAAAACAATCACAAGCACAATTTTACTTTAAGTCCTTTAATAAAAACCTCTAAAAATGTCCCATGATGCACTTCTACCGTCAATCACATCATCCAGCGATGTAGATATATGTCACTTACGATGCCCACCAACCCTCCAAAAGAAACAAAATGCCCCCAAGATATGTCTGTTCTCTTTCCTCCTGTTGAATGACAGGTAAGGTGAATGAGAGAAGTTATATAAAAGGGGGTGGAGTCTACTGGGTAATGTCATTGAATACATTCATGGACATGACCATATATGATCAATGATGTCCCAAGTCCCAGTGACATCATCATATATAAACATGGTCAATGACATCACCCCTTGTCACTCACTAGAACTGTCATTTACTAGACCTGTCATTCAGTGGGAGGCAAACGAAGGGATCAGACGTGTCTCAGCAGCACCAGTGGGTATTGTAATTGCTGGACGATGTGATTGATGGCGGATGTACATCCATGGGCGTATTTGCCACGAGGCAATCAAGGCACTTGCCTAGGGTGGCACTTCATAGGGGGGCGGCGCCGTGCCTAGGAAGAAGGGACGTCTTTGATGTCACTACAGCAGAGGAATCCAGTGAGGAGTGGGAGAATCATGCTTCCCCTGGACACTGCCATCCCCCGGGATCATCTCTCTGGATCCCCACCACCATCCACTGCAGAGAGCTCCAGGAGCTCCGATCCTCAGAGCAACCTATAGCCTGGCCGGGCGCACTGCATGCTGGGAGTTGTCCTTCCCCCGCCGCCCCGAACTACAATCCCAACAGGCTGTGCTAGGAGAGATGATCCCGGAGGATGGCAGTGTCCAGGAGAGACAGGAATCTCTGTCACAGGGGTGGAAGAGGGAAGGGACATGCAGCTGCGAGGGCAATACATGCCCCCCACTCGGTCTCCGCCCCGCCTGAGTGACCTCCATGCCTACTGCTGGGTATACCATGTATACTATGTGGGGGGGGGGGGCTGACCGAGACTGCCAGGTGACTGACCAGAGACTGCCAGGTGACTGACCAGAGACTGACCGAGACTGACCAGAGACTGCCAGGTGACTGACCAGAGACTGACCAGAGACTGCCAGGTGACTGACCAGAGACTGCCAGGTGACTGACCAGAGACTGCCAGGTGACTGACCAGAGACTGACCGAGACTGACCAGAGACTGCCAGGTGACTGACCAGAGACTGCCAGGTGACTGACCAAAGACTGACCGAGACTGCCAGGTGACTGACCAGAGACCTACCAGAGACTGCCAGGTGACTGACCAAAGACTGACCAGAGACTGCCAGGTGACTGACCAGAGACTGACCTAGACTGACCAGAGACTGCCAGGTGACTGACCGAGACTGACCAGAGACTGCCAGGTGACTGACTCATACCACTAACTGACACCTTGTCTCCACTCATACCACTAACTGACACCTTCACACTGCTCATACCACTAACTGACACCTTCACACTGCTCATACCACTAACTGACACCTTCACACTGCTCATACCACTAACTGACACCTTCACACTGCTCATACCACTAACTGACACCTTCTCACTGCTCATACCACTACTGACACCTTCACACTGCTCATACCACTAACTGACACCTTCTCACTGCTCATACCACTACTGACACCTTCACACTGCTCATACCACTACTGACACCTTCTCACTGCTCATACCACTACTGACACCTTCACACTGCTCATACCATTAACTGACACCTTCTCACTGCTCATACCACTACTGACACCTTCACACTGCTCATACCATTAACTGACACCTTCACACTGCTCATACCACTACTGACACCTTCACACCGCTCATACCATTACTGACACCTTCACACTGCTCATACCAATAACTGACACCTTCTCACTGCTCATACCACTAACTGACACCTTCTCACTGCTCATACCACTACTGACACCTTCACACTGCTCATACCACTACTGACACCTTGTCTCCACTCATACCACTAACTGACACCTTGTCTCCACTCATACCACTAACTGACACCTTGTCTCCACTCATACCACTAACTGACACCTTCACACTGCTCATACCACTAACTGACACCTTCTCACTGCTCATACCACTACTGACACCTTCACACTGCTCATACCACTAACTGACACCTTCTCACTGCTCATACCACTAACTGACACCTCACTGCTCATACCACTACTGACACCTTCTCACTGCTCATACCACTACTGACACCTTCTCACTGCTCATACCACTAACTGACACCTTCTCACTGCTCATACCACTAACTGACACCTTCTCACTGCTCATACCACTACTGACACCTTCACACTGCTCATACCACTACTGACACCTTCTCACTGCTCATACCACTAACTGACACCTTCACACTGCTCATACCATTAACTGACACCTTCACACTGCTCATACCACTACTGACACCTTCACACTGCTCATACCACTACTGACACCTTCACACTGCTCATACCATTAACTGACACCTTCACACTGCTCATACCACTACTGACACCTTCACACCGCTCATATCATTACTGACACCTTCACACTGCTCATACCACTAACTGACACCTTCACACTGCTCATACTACTAACTGACACCTTCACACTGCTCATACCACTAACTGACACCTTCACACCGCTCATATCATTACTGACACCTTCACACTGCTCATACCACTAACTGACACCTTCACACCGCTCATACCACTACTGACACCTTCACAGAAAGATGTGGCTGACCACTAAGTTCCACCCAGGAAACGTTGGTGCAGTAGAGACAGTGGGGGTGCACTGGGGGGGCATCAATTTTTGTGTTGCCCAGGGCAGCACAAAACATAAATACATCGCTGTGTACTTCGTGGGGTTTTTAATTTTAGCAAATGACTTCTGGTTGCCCCTTATTGGTAATGAGGAGTCTGAGATTCCAAGAAGCCCCCATCCTGAAGCCCCCACAACCACTGGACAGGGTTGAGGGGAAGAGGCCCTCTTTAACATGGGGACAAAATGATCAGCCAGTAAGGTATCCCCCCACATGTGTTGGTGGCATGTGGGGGGGGGTCACATGCTTGTCCCCCCTTTCCTGGACTAGGCTGCATGCTCAGATTATGTGTTTCTAAGGGGACCTCATGCATTTTTTTTTTGGTCCTTGATGACCTCATTTTTTTTTTTTGTTACGTAGAGCCCCTCCCCCTTTAGGGTCTGCTATTGATGTCCTTGATGACCTCATGCACTTTTTTTTGTTGCGTGGAGCCCCCCCCCCCCCCTTTAGGGTCTGCTGTTAATGTCCTTGATGACCTCATGCATTTTTTTTTGTTGTTGCATGGAGCCCCCCCCCCCTTTAGGGTCTGCTGTTAATGTCCTTGATGACCTCATGCATTTTTTTTTGTTGTTGCGTGGAGCCCCCCCCCCCCTTTAGGGTCTGCTGTTAATGTCCTTGAAGACCTCATGCATTTTTTTTTGTTGTGTGGAGCCCCCCCCCCTTTAGGGTCTGCTATTGATGTCCTTGAAGACCTCATGCATTTTTTTGTTGTTGCGTGGAGCCCCCCCCCCCTTTAGGGTTTGCTATTGATGTCCTTGATGACCTCATGCATTTTATTTTTGTTGCGTGGAGCCCCCCCTCTTTAGGGTCTGCTATTGATGTCCTTGATGACCTCATGCATTTTTTTTTGTTGCGTGGAGCCCCCCCCCCCTTTAGGGTCTGCCGTTAATGTCCTTGATGACCTCATGCATTTTTTTTTGTTGCGTGGAGCCCCCCCCCCCCTTTAGGGTCTGCTGTTAATGTCCTTGATGACCTCATGCATTTTTTTGTTGTTGCGTGGAGCCCCCCCCCCCCCTTTAGGGTCTGCTATTGATGTCCTTGATGACCTCATGCATTTTTTTTTTGTTGCGTGGAGCCCCCCCCCCCCTTTAGGGTTTGCTATTGATGTCCTTGATGACCTCATGCATTTTATTTTTGTTGCGTGGAGCCCCCCCTCTTTAGGGTCTGCTATTGATGTCCTTGATGACCTCATGCATTTTTTTTGTTGCGTGGAGCCCCCCCCCCCCCCTTTAGGGTCTGCCGTTAATGTTCTTGATGACCTCATGCACTTTTTTTTGTTGTGTGGAGCCCCCCCCCTCTAGGGTCTGCTATTGATGTCCTTGATGACCTCATGCACTTTTTTTTGTTGCGTGGAGCCCCCCCCCTTTAGGGTCTGCTATTGATGTCCTTGATGACCTCATGCATTTTTTTTTTGTTGCGTGGAGCCCCCCCCCCCTTTAGGGTCTGCTATTGATGTCCTTGATGACCTCATGCACTTTTTTTTGTTACGTGGAGCCCCCCCCCCCCTTTAGGGTCTGCTGTTAATGTCCTTGATGACCTCATGCATTTTTTTTTTGTTGTTGCATGGAGCCCCCCCCCCCTTTAGGGTCTGCTATTGATGTCCTTGAAGACCTCATGCATTTTTTTGTTGTTGCGTGGAGCCCCCCCCCCCCCCCCCTTTAGGGTCTGCTATTGATGTCCTTGAAGACCTCATGCATTTTTTTTTGTTGTGTGGAGCCCCCCCCCTTTAGGGTCTGCTATTGATGTCCTTGAAGACCTCATGCATTTTTTTGTTGTTGCGTGGAGCCCCCCCCCCCCACCCTTTAGGGTCTGCTTTTGATGTCCTTGATGACCTCATGCATTTTATTTTTGTTGCGTGGAGCCCCCCCTCTTTAGGGTCTGCTATTGATGTCCTTGATGACCTCATGCATTTTTTTTTTGTTGCGTGGAGCCCCCCCCCCCTTTAGGGTTTGCTATTGATGTCCTTGATGACCTCATGCATTTTATTTTTGTTGCGTGGAGCCCCCCCTCTTTAGGGTCTGCTATTGATGTCCTTGATGACCTCATGCATTTTTTTTTGTTGCGTGGAGCCCCCCCCCCCCCCTTTAGGGTCTGCCGTTAATGTCCTTGATGACCTCATGCACTTTTTTTTGTTGCGTGGAGCCCCCCCCCTTTAGGGTCTGCTATTGATGTCCTTGATGACCTCATGCATTTTTTTTTTGTTGCGTGGAGCCCCCCCCCCTTTAGGGTCTGCTATTGATGTCCTTGATGACCTCATGCACTTTTTTTTGTTACGTGGAGCCCCCCCCCCCCTTTAGGGTCTGCTGTTAATGTCCTTGATGACCTCATGCATTTTTTTTTTGTTGTTGCATGGAGCCCCCCCCCTTTAGGGTCTGCTATTGATGTCCTTGAAGACCTCATGCATTTTTTTGTTGTTGCGTGGAGCCCCCCCCCCCCCCCCCCTTTAGGGTCTGCTATTGATGTCCTTGAAGACCTCATGCATTTTTTTTTGTTGTGTGGAGCCCCCCCCCTTTAGGGTCTGCTATTGATGTCCTTGAAGACCTCATGCATTTTTTTGTTGTTGCGTGGAGCCCCCCCCCCCCACCCTTTAGGGTCTGCTTTTGATGTCCTTGATGACCTCATGCATTTTTTTTTGTTGTTGCATGGAGCCCCCCCCCCCTTTAGGGTCTGCTATTGATGTCCTTGAAGACCTCATGCATTTTTTTGTTGTTGCGTGGAGCCCCCCCCCCCCACCCTTTAGGGTCTGCTTTTGATGTCCTTGAAGACCTCATGCATTTTTTTGTTGTTGCGTGGAGCCCCCCCCCCCCTTTAGGGTCTGCTATTGATGTCCTTGAAGACCTCATGCTTTTTTTTTTGTTGCGTGGAGCCCCCCCCTTTAGGGTCTGCAATTGATGTCCTTGATGACCTCATGCACTTTTTTTTGTTACGTGGAGCCCCCCCCCCCCCCTTTAGGGTCTGCTGTTAATGTCCTTGATGACCTCATGCATTTTTTTTTGTTGTTGCATGGAGCCCCCCCCCCCCCTTTAGGGTCTGCTATTGATGTCCTTGAAGACCTCATGCATTTTTTTGTTGTTGCGTGGAGCCCCCCCCCCTTTTAGGGTCTGCTATTGATGTCCTTGAAGACCTCATGCATTTTTTTGTTGTTGCGTGGAGCCCCCCCCTTTAGGGTCTGCAATTGATGTCCTTGATGACCTCATGCACTTTTTTGTTGTTGCGTGGAGCCCCCCCCCTCTTTAGGGTCTGCTATTGATGTCCTTGAAGACCTCATGCATTTTTTTTTGTTGCGTAGAGCCCCCCCCCCTTTAGGGTCTGCTATTGATGTCCTTGATGACCTCATGCACTTTTTGTTGTTGCATGGAGCCCCCCCCCCCTTTAGGGTCTGCTATTGATGTCCTTGATGACCTCATGCACTTTTTTTTGTTGCGTGGAGCCCCCCCCCCTTTAGGGTCTGCTATTGATGTCCTTGATGACCTCATGCACTTTGTTTGTGGGGATCCCCTCTTCAGATCTACACCAGACTCACGGGGTCTCACATGCATTCGGGGGGGTCTATGCAGCTCTTTTTCATCCAGGATGAGCTCAGGAAGTGCTTAGAATTGCCAGTAAATGACATTTCATTGCAAACTTCTTTTGGAAAAAAACCCCACACAGACCCCTCCGAAGGTCCCCCATGATGAGCTTTGGGTTAAGGTCGACCATGAGGTTCAAGTTGAACCCTTCTGTAAACAGGTGAACGCTCTGCCCAGGTTTCGGCATTTCACCCACCCAAATATCCGGTGGAATTCTCGGTATAGTATCGTCCTTCATACCTGATGCTGCGCTGTTTCTGGCTGTTGCTGCTGGAGGACGCCTCGCCGTTTGATGCGGAAGTCGGCTATATCATGTCTTTATAAAGCTTAGTTTCGTTTCTCAGCTCTGCCACCAGATCCCCCATCCCCCACCCTCCTGTTCCTCCATTGTGTACCATGCTCAGACTTTGCTCTGCGTTCTGGCATGCCGCTTGGTGAGGTTACACAACATGTCCAAAATAAACACACCAACATCTACAAACACCCTTCCCTAAAGTCCCGGATTGGAATCGTGGGCAGAATCTCACAAACCTGCCTGTGACTCCAGAATCACGGCAAAATGCGCAATGAGGTGCGCTTATTTCTTACGTGCACCCCAACTGTGGTGCGATTTCACCGCAACCGACGCGTGACAAAAATCACAGCAAAACGCACCGGGCTCTGTGCCAGAATCTGGCATATGAGCTCCTTTGGAGAGGGAAGCCGTTCAATATGAATGGTGCCGCTGCAAAAGTGCATCATGAAAACACACAAAAAATGCACGAAAAACACAACGCAGAAGCATCGCTCTGGTGTGAACGGGAGGAGCAGAAACCCTTCACTTTGGAAATGTTAGTAAAGAGGGTGGAGTTCAGTTTGAACATCCAATCGTGTGCCAGGAAATGACGCCAGCAGGATTCTTTGCAAAGGCATGATTGGGTATTACAAGTGAGCACAGCTTCTCCTTATGTCTTAAAGCTGAACTCTGGGCATAAAAGCAAAAAAAAAACGTATTCCTCAATAGTCACAAATGATATAAATCCACTGTATGTGCTCTAAATGTCTTTGCAAACTCAGATAATACCTTGTGAAAGTAGCAGTGACATCACCCCTGTGCTGTACATAGCCTGTGCAGACAGCAGAGCTGTGGGAGGGGCTCAGCAGGCTCCACCCACTACCTGCTGTCTACCTACAGAAGAGGGCGGAGAGAAGACCAGTCCCCCTGCACAAGGAGAAAAAGCAGAGCTGTGGGAGTGGCCCAACAGCTCCACCCACTACAAGCTGCCTACAGAAAACTGCAGAAGGGGGCGGAGACAAGACCAGTTATCCTGCACAAGTAGAGAGAGCAGACTTGTGGGAGTGGCCCAGCAGACTCCACCCACTGCAGAAAATTACAGGAGGGGGCAGAGACAAGACCAGTCATCCTGCACAAGGAGGGAGCAGAGCTGTGGGATGGGTCCTTCAGGCTCCACCCACTACAAGCTGCCTACATAAAACCACAGGAGGGGGCGGAGACAAGACCAGTCACCCTGCACAAGTAGAGAAAGCAGAGCTGTGGGAGTGGCCCAGCGGAATCCACCCACTATAGAAAAATACAGGAGGGGGCGGAGACAAGACCAGTCACCCTGCACAAGTAGAGAAAGCAGAGCTATGGGAGTGGCCCAGCAGACTCCACCCATTACAGAAAACTACAGGAGGGGGCGGAGACAAGACCAGTCACCCTGCACAAGTAGAGAAAGCAGAGCTGTGGGAGTGGCCCAGCACACTCCACCCATTACAGTAAAATACAGGAGGGGCGGAGACAAGACCAGTTACCCTGCACAAGGAAAGAGGGCAGAGCTGTGGGAGTGGCCCAGCAGACTCCACCCATTGCAGAAAACTACAGGAGGGGCGGAGACAAGACCAGTCACCCTGCACAGGTAGAGAAAGCAGAGCTGTGGAAGTGGCCCAGCAGACTCCACCCATTACAGAAAACTACAGGAGGGGCGGAGACAAGACCAGTCACCCTGCACAAGGTGGGAGCTAAGCTGTGGGAGTGGCCTATCAGACTCCACCCACTACAGAAAACTACAGGAGCGGTCGGAGACGAGACCAGTCATCCCACACAAGGAGAGAGGGCAGAGCTGTGGGAGTGGTCCAGTAGGCTCCTCCCACCACAGGCTGCCTGCTGGAAACTAAATAAGGGAGTGGAGACAAGACCAGTCACCCCACACAAGGAGAGAGAGAGCAGAGCTGTGGGAGGGGCCCAGTAGTCTCCACCCACTGCAAAAACCAACAGGAGGCGTGGAGACAACACCAGTCCCCCGGTAACACTCACTTGGACAAGTGACCGGCCTCTACTGCTTCAGCAAACCAAAACCTTTTGTGGTCATGTCTCCTGAGAACACTGGATCCTAACCAAGCCTATGGGGTCCCAAACCACGCCCACATTATGGGTTGGTCCTGTCAGAGACTTCAGCTCTGAGGAAATAATCCGTCTACAATTTCTGAAAACAGGCGGGATCTGGAATGAAGGCGATTCCCTACTGATCTTCATAAATCAACTGATATCCGAGGCCTTTATTTGCACTAATTTGAAAACGAAATAAGAAGCAATAATGTGCAAAAATATCTATTTCCTAATAATAACAATCAGTGCAAAATGATGAAATCTAATAGGTGATGATCAATAATAATCAATTCAGAGTAACAGAACGATCATCCAATATAATGATTAGATATTCAAACCAGCAATGACTTCCAAATATCGAAGGATTAGAACCAAGAGTCTGGAAATGCAGCGTAGGGACCGATCAATAACTCCGCAACATGTGACAACGACTACACCAATCGTCCCCGTGATCTCCCTACAACCAGATATTCACAGCTCATCGAGTACCTCGGCATGATCAGGAATACCATACACAGGCCAATCCAATCAGCGTAGGGATCGATCAATAACTCCGCAACATGTGACAACGACTACACCAATCGTCCCCGTGATCTCCCTACAACCAGATATTCACAGCTCATCGAGTACCTCGGCATGATCAGGAATACCATACACAGGCCAATCCAATCAGCGTAGGGACCGATCAATAACTGCGCAACGTGACAACGACTACACCAATCGTCCCCGTGATCTCCCTACAACCAGATATTCACAGCTCATCGAGTACCTCGGCATGATCAGGAATACCATACACAGGCCAATCCAATCAGCGTAGGGACCAATCAATAACTCTGCAACGTGACAACGACTACACCAATCGTCCCCGTGATCTCCCTACAACCAGATATTCACAGCTCATCGAGTACCTCGGCATGATCAGGAATACCATACACAGGCCAATCCAATCAGCGTAGGGACCGATCAATAACTGCGCAACGTGACAACGACTACACCAATCGTCCCCGTGATCTCCCTACAACCAGATATTCACAGCTCATCGAGTACCTCGGCATGATCAGGAATACCATACACAGGCCAATCCAATCAGCGTAGGGATCGATCAATAACTCCGCAACATGTGACAACGACTACACCAATCGTCCCCGTGATCTCCCTACAACCAGATATTCACAGCTCATCGAGTACCTCGGCATGATCAGGAATACCATACACAGGCCAATCCAATCAGCGTAGGGACCGATCAATAACTCTGCAACGTGACAACGACTACACCAATCGTCCCCGTCATCTCTCTACAACCAGATTTTCAAAGCTCATCGAGTACCTCGGCATGATCAGGAATACCATACACAGGCCAATCCAATCAGCGTAGAATCTATGTGAGGTCAGTTGTTACACTAAGTTGTCTTCCTTGTCACATATATATCCGGCTAAACCATTGACTAGCCGCTTCCCGACCGCCCGACTGCTGAAGTACTGCTACAGGGCGGCAGGGCTGCGCAAAATCACACTTATATACGTAACTTTGTATTTCCGGGTAGGGGGGCGTGCGCCCGGCATCGGCGGCTTCAGCTATCAATCACCGGAGATTCCCCACCGGCACCCGCCGATCACTGAGGAACACTGACGGGGGAGTGGTCTGTTTGTAGACAATACAGATCTTTCCCCTGTCAGCTCCTGCACACTGCTTTGTATGGCTCTGCATAGCCGAGCCATACAAAGCAGATGATCTACATAGTAAAACACACACAGTTAACCCTTTGATCGCCCCTCATGTTAACCCCTTCCTGCCCAGTGCCATTAGTACAGTGTCGGGGCTTTTTATTAGCACTGATCACTGTATTGGTGTCACTAAGGATGTCAGTGGTAGTTAGTCAGTTCCCCCCCCCAGTGTCAGAATGCCACCGCAGTCCCGCTATAAGTCGCTGATCGCCGCCATTACTAATATATATATATATATGTACCTCGGATAATATAATTTTCAGTTTACAAATGAAAATCCATTGACTATAACGCCTCGGTTTACAAATTGTTTCGCAATATGAAGTTATGAATGCGCTGATTTTTAAATGTAATTACTGGGTTTTTTTTTCTTCACTATAGCTCACAGAATTAGCTGTCACTTTCCCCCAAGCTAAAGGAAACTTTGTTTCTTTTATCTCGGGAAATAAACTAAAAGGAAACTTTCTTTATCTCGGGAAATAAACTAAAAGGAAACTTTCTTTAACTCGGGAAATAAACTAAAAGGAAACTTTCTTTAACTCGGGAAATAAACTAAAAGGAAACTTTCTTTAACTCGGGAAATAAACTAAAAGGAAACTTTCTTTAACTCGGGAAATAAACTAAAAGGAAACTTTATTTAACTCGGGAAATAAACTAAAAGGAAACTTTCTTTAACTCGGGAAATAAACTAAAAGGAAACTTTGTTTCTTTTATCTCTGGAAATAAACTAAAAGGAAACTTTCTTTAACTTGGGAAATAAACTAAAAGGAAACTTTGTTTCTTTTATCTCTGGAAATAAACTAAAAGGAAACTTTCTTTAACTCGGGAAATAAACTAAAAGGAAACTTTCTTTAACTCGGGAAATAAACTAAAAGGAAACTTTGTTTCTTTTATCTCGGAAATAAACTAAAAGGAAACTTTGTATCTTTTAGCTGGGGGGGGAAAGTGACAGCTGATTCTGTGAGCTATAGTGAAGAAAAAAAAAAAAATCCGGTAATTACATTTAATTGTCCATCATTGCCACTTTACAGGGGTGGTCCTGCCTGTAGATATGAAGGAACTCGTGGTCCTGATTCCCACAATTATGCCTTTTCCTAGGTAACTGAAATAAGGGTGATGCTACGATTCCAGGACAGGGCCCCGGTCACAGCACTGGGAGAGGCAGAGCGCTGAGATGCCGGACTGTCCTGGCAAATCTGGGACAGTTGACACTTACTCTTGGTTCGCACAAATGCGTTTTTTTTAGTGCTTTGTGCATTTTTCAGAAACACACTACAGTCGCTTTGTCCTAGTCCTATGGATCCAGTTCACACCTGTGGGTCTTGATTTGCTGCATTTTTTTGAAAAGGGTCGGGGACTCTTTTTTCCTGCAGCTGATTGAGTTTTGTGTGTAATAGACTTCAATGGACACGTACCAAAAAAACAGAAGTGTTGCGTTTTTTAATGCTTTTTTTCATGCGTTTTGCTTTTTTTTTAAATTTGTCTAATAGGGAAGTACGACAGTTCTGTTCACGCAGTGCGACTTTAAACGGACTTTGATGTGACTTTACACTCTCTGGCACTCAAATAGCATCAATGTAGCATCAAAGTGGTGTGGGAACCTTTATGTGTCCAAAGTCGCATGTCAGGGTTAGGGTTAAGGGTTAAGGTTAGAGATAGGATCAGGGTTAGGGTTAGAGATAGGATCAGGGTTAGGGTTAGAGATAAGATCAAGGTTAGGGTTAGAGATAAGATCAGGGTTAGGGTTAGAGATAAGATCAGGGTTAGGGTTAGAGATAGGATCAGGGTTAGAGATAAGATCAGTGTTAGGGTTAGAGATAGGATCAGGGTTACGGTTGGAGATAAGATCAGGGTTAGGGTTAGAGATAAGATCAGGGTTAGGGTTAGAGCAAAGATCAGGGTTAGGGTTAGAGATAAGATCAAGGTTAGGGTTAGAGATAAGATCAGGGTTAGGGTTAGAGATAAGATCAGGGTTAGGGTTAGAGATAGGATCAGGGTTAGAGATAAGATCAGTGTTAGGGTTAGAGATAGGATCAGGGTTAGGGTTAGAGATAGGATCAGGGTTAGGGTTAGAGATAAGATCAGGGTTAGGGTTAGAGATAGGATCAGGGTTAGGGTTAGAGCTAAGATCAGGGTTAGGGTTAGAGATAAGATCAAGGTTAGGGTTAGAGATAGGATCAGGGTTAGGGTTAGAGATAAGATCAGGGTTAGGGTTAGAGATAGGATCAGGGTTAGGGTTAGAGATAGGATCAGGGTTAGGGTTAGAGATAAGATCAGAGTTAGGGTTAGAGATAAGATCAGGGTTAGGGTTAGAGATAGGATCAGGGTTAGGGTTAGAGATAGGATCAGGGTTAGGGTTAGAGATAGGATCAGGGTTAGGGTTAGAGATAGGATCAGGGTTAGGGTTAGAGATAAGATCAGAGTTAGGGTTAGAGATAAGATCAGGGTTAGGGTTAGAGATAGGATCAGGGTTAGGGTTAGAGATAAGATCAGGGTTAGGGTTAGAGATAAGATCAGGGTTAGGGTTAGAGATAAGATCAGAGTTAGGGTTAGAGATAAGATCAGGGTTAGGGTTAGAGATAAGATCAGGGTTAGGGTTAGAGATAGGATCAGGGTTAGGGTTAGAGATAGGATCAGGGTTAGGGTTAGAGATAAGATCAGGGTTAGGGTTAGAGATTGGATCAAGGTTAGGATTAGAGATAGGATCAGGGTTAGGGTTAGCGATAGGATCAGGGTTAGGGTTAGAGATAGGATCAGGGTTAGGGTTAGAGATTAGATCAAGGTTAGGGTTAGAGATTAGATTAGGGTTAGAGATAAGATCAGGTTTAAGGTTAGAGTTTGGGTTAGGATTAGGTTTAGCGGTAGTTTTTAGGGTTAATTATTGCTATGCCTAACCTTAACCCCTTCACTCCTGAGGGTAAAACAAATCTAAATGCATAAGCACAATTTTGCAACATTGACACATGTTAGTAAAACCGTCCGTATCATCACAACTACTTTGTACATCCAGGTGAATTATAGCGCGTTTTTTTTTCAGGACAAATTGGGCTTTCATTTGGTGGTAAATGGAAATGGATATCTTCTGATTTTTTTTATTATCAAAGGAAAACTGGACCAAAATAGTAAAATTTTTTTTTTTTAATTTAGCTGTTTGTTTCTTGTTACTACCATAACCTACCACCAAAGAAAAACCCCAAATTCTCCAGCTCTTGGCAATCGCAGTGATACCATAGATGGATGTTATTTGTTGTTTGTACCCGGAGTACAGCCCAGAAACTATAGTGCACTTTTTGTTTTTGTCTTTTCTTACCTAAAACACACTGACATTGACACTAACTGACACTGACATTGACACTAACTGACACTGATACCAATTTTTTTTTCAAAATCCTGACCTTTGACCCTGACCTTTTGACCTTGACATTTGACCCTGACCTTGATCCAAACACTAACCCTGGCAATGAGCTAGATTAAACCTTGACCTAGGTATTTTTTTCTTCATTTTTTATTTTATGTTTTGATATTTATTTATTTATCTTTTTTTTTTTTTTTACAAAAAAATTTTACCCTCTATGCCAGGAGTTAGAGAGATATAATGTATCTTTCATAGTTACATAGTTAGTCTGGCTGAAAAAAGATAAAAGTCCATCCAGTTCAACCATAGAAAAAAAAAGTTATAATCCTACACCCACAGTTGATCCAGAGGAAGGCAAAAATCCCAGCAAAGCACGATCCAATCTGCTCCTGCAGGGGAAAATTTCCTTCCTGATCCCCCGAGAGGCAATCAGATATTCCCTGGATCAACGTTCCCTATAAATGTTATATCCAGTTATATTCTGTGTATCCAAGAAAGGATCCAGGACTTTCCTACAGCAATCCACTGAGCTGGTCACAACCAACTCTGGAGGGAGTCTATTCCACATTCTCACAGCTCTTACTGTGAAGAAACCTTTCCGTGTTTGGAGATTACATTTAATTTCCTCCAATCAGAGGCTCTCACAGCGATCATGTGACCCGGATTTGGGAGAACTGGGTCCCGATGGTTAGAACAGGACCCGGTGCTCTCAGTGACACTGTGGCCTTTGTGCTGGGAGCACGCTGTGCGGTGCGTTCCCAGCACAAAGACAGGTGCATGCTGTGCGGCGCGCTCCCAGCACAAAGACAGGTACATGCTGTGCGGCATACTCCCAGCACATACACAGGTGCGTGCTGTGTGGCGCGCTCCCAGCACAAAGACAGGTACGTGCTGTGCGGCTCGCTCCCAACACAAAGACAGGTACGGGCTGTGCGGCGCACTCCCAGCACAAAGACAGGTACGTGCTGTGCGGCATACTCCCAGCACATACACAGGTGCGTGCTGTGTGGCGCGCTCCCAGCACAAAGACAGGTACGTGCTGTGCGGCGCGCTCCCAACACAAAGACAGGTACGGGTTGTGCGGCGCACTCCCAGCACAAAGACAGGTACGCGCTGTGTGCGGCTCGCTCCCAACACAAAGACAGGTACGCGCTGTGTGCGGCGCACTCCCAGCACAAAGACAGGTACGCGCTGTGCGGCTCGCTCCCAACACAAAGACAGGTACGGGCTGTGCGACGCACTCCCAGCACAAAGACAGGTATGTGCTGTGCGGCGCGCTCCCTGCACAAAGACAGGTACGTGCTGTGCGGCTCGCTCCCAGCACAAAGACAGGTACGCGCTGTGCGGCTCACTCCCAGCACAAAGACAGGTACGCGCTGTGCGGCTCACTCCCAGCACAAAGACAGGTACGTGCTGTGCGGCTCGCTCCCAGCACAAAGACAGGTACATGCTGTGCGGCTCACTCCCAGCACAAAGACAGGTACGCACTGTGCGGCTCGCTCCCAGCACAAAGACAGGTACGTGCTGTGCGACGCATTCCCAGCACAAAGACAGGTACGCGCTGTGCGGCTCACTCCCAGCACAAAGACAGGTACACGCTGTGCGGCTCGCTCCCAGCACAAAGACAGGTACATGCTGTGCGGCTCACTCCCAGCACAAAGACAGGTACGCACTGTGCGGCTTGCTCCCAGCACAAAGACAGGTACGTGCTGTGCGACGCATTCCCAGCACAAAGACAGGTACGCGCTGTGCGGCGCACTCCCAGCACAAAGACAGGTACGCAAATATGCAGCCCCCACAGAAAAAAGCCCCATTCTGTGAGGCTGCATATTTGCGTGACGTCGGCATCAAGAGGTTAACATCCAACCCCAACCCCAACCCTTTACCAGAACCCTAACATGCAACTTTGGACACATAAAGATTCCTGCATTACTTTCATGTGACTTTGATGCCACTTGAGTTCCAAAGAGTGTATAAAAGTCACATAAAAGTCACATAAAAGTCACACCACATGAACAGAACTGTCAGACTTTTCTATTAAGAGAAAAAAAAAGCAAAACGTATCAACAACACGTGTTCAAAAATGCAAAACGTGGCAGAAAAACGCATGAACCGCAAGCTGCATAGATGTGATCCTGGCCTCGTGCCGTGTGCAGTAGATTGAGTGTTTGTACCCGCGGCCACAATGTAACAATCACTTCCCTTTCTGCGGGGAGAATGTAACAAAGTGTGAAGATCGCAATGTCGGAGAACATCTGCAGATAATAACAAGACATTTTGCTTTTGCAGATACCAGGTCATCCCCAAGGACGAAGCAACCCGCTGGAACTGGCCAAGGACAAAAAGTGGTGAAATTCCTTCAACTCAGCAACAGAAACTGGTTTTAACCGCTTCCCCTCCAGAGGGATTGTTTTTTTACGTTTTTAGCACACATGAATTTTAGTGAAAACACACAATGTTATACCCGATTGTGTATAAATAATACGTTTACACATGTGCGTTTGTGGGTGTGTGCAAGCCAACAGGGTTCATGTTCAACGTTTTATTTGTTTGTTTTTTTATACATTTTATTATGAATTTTTCTTTTTTACTTTTTTTTTTTCTTTAACAAGGGGGGGTTAACAAGCCCCCTATGTGATAACATTGGGCAGGTGGCAGGTACTCTTTATGGGGGTCTTTAAGGGGGTCTACTTTTACATTACAGCTGTGTGATGGCTGAAGAAAACAAGGATGAGCCCAGGGGCGGACTGACAACTCATGGGGCCCCCGGGCAATAGGGGATCATGGGGCCCCTGTGTTCTTGCCCAAACTCAAAAAAGCCTATGAAAAAGGTACCAGGGGCATCTCATGGGGCCCCCTACTGACCCTGGCAGTGCTCGAGTTTCCAAATGGTCAGTCCGCCCCTGGAGGAGCCTGTGTTTAACCCTTCACTCTCTGGACATGCCTAGTACAAGCGCTCATGTACACTGCAGCTGATAAACTGATGTTTAGGAGCAGTTGAGCATTTTTTTCAGCAGCCCCTGAACTCTCCTATATGTTTTCCTATGTGTCCGTGTACATACAGTCGTTTACAGGCAGTTGAATTTACAGTCACTGTCTTGAAACCACAAAAATCGCGTTCAGGAGTAGGTTTTACTGGCATTTCAAACGCAAAATGCGTGTAAACGTGTGTAAACTCCTTTATGCACGTTTGCATTTAGATGCGGTTTTTGGTTGGTCCATATCCAGGGCACAATTCACTAAGCGGCATCTTACCGCACCCGAGTATGGGGAAGAATACCGCATAGTATTAAAAAAAAAAGCATTTGAATCCACTAAAAAAGGCGACTAAAATACCGCAGGAGATATTTTATCAAGTCACGCGGTATTTTAGTAGTGAGAAGCATGCGTTGATGTTTCAGCTCTCAGCGAGGTTCCCCACTGACAGCTGAATGTAAAAGAAAGAATTGCCGGCAATTAAAAAATAATTAAAAAACAGCGTGGGGTCCCCCCTCCCAACCATACCAAGTCCTTTGGGTCTGGTATGGATTTTGAGGAGAAGCCCCACACCAAAATGTAAAAAAAAAATGCATACCAGGCCTTTATCCAAGCATGCAGGTCAGGAAAGGGGGGGGGGGGCAAGTGAGCACCCCCTCCTGAACCATACCAGGTCACATGCCCTAAACATGGGGGTGGTGCTTTGGGATAGGGGGAGCTTCCCCCCCAAAGCACCTTGTCCCCATGTTGATGGGGACAAGAGCCTCTTCCTCACAACCCTGGACTGTGGTTGTGGGGGTCTGCGGGCAGGGGGCCTATCGAAATCTGGAAGCCCCCTTTAGCGAGGGGCCCCCAGATCCCTGCCCCCCTCCATGAGAATTCCGCTGGCTTGACAGTTCTGAAATATGTAAGGGGCAGGGCCATCACGTATGTGACCCCGCCTCCGTGTGACATCATTGACCTAGCATGCCCCAGTCGATGAAGTCACACGGGGCGGGGTCACATGGGTGATGTCACCGGTGGACCCGCCCCTTACATATTTAAGATCTGTCAAGCCAGCGGAGAGGCAGACGGCCGGGAGCCAGCGTTGGGAGCGGTGGGCATCGTGATTGACGTTGGATCTACTTCAGGGGACATTCTTTTATTTTCCTTCTTTTAATAAAGGACTTGTCAAAGAATGTCTCCTGTCTTTTGTCACACTACACATGGTAGCGGTACCATGTACCCCACACTCATTCACATGGGGGGCAGGATCTGGGGGCTTCCAGATTCTGATAAGCCCCCCGCCCGCAGACCCCCACGACCACAGCCCAGGATTGTGGGGAAGAGGCCCTTGTCCGTGCTTGGGTGGGGAGCCCCCCCACCCCAAACTACCCCCCCATGTTAAGGACATGTGGCCTGGTGTAGTTCAGGAGATGGGGTGCTCATTCGCCCCCCCCCCCCTCTCCTGACCTGCCAGGCTGCATGCTCAGATAAGGATCTGGTATGGATTTGAGGGGGACTCCAACGCCATTTTTTTTCAAAAATGTTGCGTGGGGCTTCCTCCCAAAATCCATACCAGACAGAAGCACTTGGTATGGATGGGAGGGGGGACCCCACGCCATTTTTTTTATTATTTTTTAATTGCCGGCAATTCTTTCTTTTATATTCAGCTGTCAGTGGGAACTTCGCTGAGAGCTGAAACATCAACGCATGCTTCTCACTACTAAAATACCGCAGGACTTGGTACCCCATACTCGGGTGCGCTAAGATACCGCTTAGTGAATTGTGCCCTGGATATGGATCAGCCAAAGAACACGTCTAAACACAAACACGCATAAACGAGTTTACAAGCGTTTACACGCGCTTACAAGAGTTTGGCATTTGAAACGCCGGTAAAATCTGCTCCTGAATGCGATTTTGTTGTATTCAAGACAACGACTGTAAACTCAACTGCCTGTGAACGACTGTAAATGACGATGTGTACACGGACACCAAGGAGAACATCAAGGAGAGTTCAGGGGCTGCTGAACAAAACGCTCAACTGCTCCTAAATGTCAGATTAGCAGCTGCAGCGTACATGAGCCCTAAGAAATGTGGCAAGAGAAATGAGACTCCCTTTTAAAAAAAAGGATGCTGTGGGGGTACAGATTCTGAGGGATGGAGTCTTGGTAGAGTAGAAAATATGTAATGATAACGCAGTTAGAAGTAATATTCTGCCTCTTACCTGGTGCTGAGCCTGTGGTCGGGGGAGCACTGTGCAAAATGATCTGTGACTACTCTGAGTTTCGTTTCCCAAACTTTACATCACATTTACTGGGCTGTTTCCCAGATCTCCCTCCACCCCCCCTCCATCCAGATCCCTCGCCACACCCCTCCATCCAGATCCCTCTCCACCCCCTCCATCCAGATCCCTCTCCACCCCCTCCATCCAGATACTTCTCCACCTCCCTGCGCCCAGATCACTATGTGTGCCAGACTCCTACCAAACTTCCTGCCGGGACAAGAATGAAATCTCAGCTCCATCTGTAACACAAATATAGACACCATAAAGACAAACCTGAACCAGGACCTCCTTCCTCCTGCCGGTGACCCCTCTAGTGATATAAAGATCTATATAGAGGAATCAGGACCTCCTTCCTCCCGCCGGTGACCCCTCTAGTGAAGATCTATATAGAGGAATCAGGACCTCCTTCATCCTGCCGGTGACCCCTCTAGTGATATAAAGACCTATATAGAGGAATCAGGACCTCCTTCCTCCTGCCGGTGACCCCTCTAGTGATACAAAGATCTATACAGAGGAATCAGGACCTCCTTCCTCCTGCCGGTGACCCCTCTAGTGATATAAAGATCTATATAGAGGAATCGGGACTTCCTTCCTCCTGCCGGTGACCCCTCTAGTGATATAAAGATCTATATAGAGGAATCAGGACCTCCTTCATCCTGCTGGTGACCCCTCTAGTGATAGTTCTATATAGAGGAATCAGGACCTCCTTCCTCCTGCCGGTGACCCCTCTAGTGATAGGATCTATATAGAGGAATCAGGACCTCCTTCCTCCCGCCGGTGACCCCTCTAGTGAAGATCTATATAGAGGAATCAGGACCTCCTTCATCCTGCCGGTGACCCCTCTAGTGATATAAAGACCTATATAGAGGAATCAGGACCTCCTTCCTCCTGCCGGTGACCCCTCTAGTGATACAAAGATCTATACAGAGGAATCAGGACCTCCTTCCTCCTGCCGGTGACCCCTCTAGTGATATAAAGATCTATATAGAGGAATCGGGACCTCCTTCCTCCCGCCGGAGACCCCTCTAGTGATATAAAGATCTATATAGAGGAATCAGGACCTCCTTCCTCCTGCTGGTGACCTCGCTAGTGATAGGATCTATATAGAGGAATCTGGACCTCCTTCCTCCTGCCGGTGACCCCTCTAGTGATACAAAGATCTATATAGAGGAATCAGGACCTCCTTCCTCCTGCCGGTGACCCCTCTAGTGATAGGATCTATATAGAGGAATCAGGACCTCCTTCATCCTGCCGGTGACCCCTCTAGTGATATAAAGATCTATATAGAGGAATCGGGACCTCCTTCCTCCTGCCAGTGACCCCTCTAGTGACATAAAGATCTATATAGAGGAATCTGGACCTCCTTCCTCCTGCCGGTGACCCCTCTAGTGATATGAAGATCTATATAGAGGAATCAGGACCTCCTTCCTCCTGCCGGTGACCCCGCTAGTGATAGGATCTATATAGAGGAATCTGGACCTCCTTCCTCCTGCCGGTGACCCCTCTAGTGATACAAAGATCTATATAGAGGAATCAGGACCTCCTTCCTCCTGCCAGTGACCCCTCTAGTGATAGGATCTATATAGAGGAATCAGGACCTCCTTCCTCCTGCTGGTGACCCCGCTAGTGATAGGATCTATATAGAGGAATCTGGACCTCCTTCCTCCTGCCGGTGACCCCTCTAGTGATACAAAGATCTATATAGAGGAATCAGGACCTCCTTCCTCCTGCCGGTGACCCCTCTAGTGATAGGATCTATATAGAGGAATCAGGACCTCCTTCATCTTGCCGGTGACCCCTCTAGTGATATAAAGACCTATATAGAGGAATCGGGACCTCCTTCCTCCTGCCAGTGACCCCTCTAGTGACATAAAGATCTATATAAAGGAATCAGGACCTCCTTCCTCCTGCCGGTGACCCCTCTAGTGATATGAAGATCTATATAGAGGAATCAGGACCTCCTTCCTCCTGCTGGTGACCCCTCTAGTGACATAAAGATCTATATAAAGGAATCAGGACCTCCTTCATTCTACTGGTGACCCCTCTAGTGACATAAAAATCTATGTGGATGAATCTGGACCTCCTTCCTCCTGCTGGTGACCCCTCTAGTAATAGGATCTATATAGCGGAATCAGGACCTCCTTCCTCCATTCTACTGGTGACCCCTCTAGTGATATGAAGATCTATATAGAGGAATCAGGACCTCCTTCCTCCTGCCAGTGACCCCTCTAGTGATATAAAGATCTATATAGAGGAATCAGGACCTCCTTCCTCCCGCCGGTGACCCCTCTAGTGATATGAAGATCCACATAGAGGAATCAGGACCTCCTTAGGGGTGCGCCAGTACACATCATCCCCGCAATGTACGGTTACACCACGGTGCCTGGGTGGAGCCGCCCATCAGCGGTACTGTTGGCGGTCTCCAAGTGGTTAAACCAAGAATAACTGCAACATTGTATCTATGAGGAAATCATTTCATCTGAATATGCAGTCATGTTTGTACGGAAATCATTCACCAGCCATCATCGAGGAGGACAAGCACTTGATCCACTTAGACATCCTGTTCCTCTGAAATCCCGGTGTAAGTGGATCAAGTGCTTGTCCTCCTCGATGATGGCTGGTGAATGATTGCCGTACAAACATGACTGCATATTCAGATGAAATGCTTTCCTCATTATAGGAGGGGCGTTCAAGTCTAACTGGGACTTTATACAATAAAAGAACAAATTTCAAGGAGTGGAAACTGCATTTATTTTTTGGCACCCTCCCCTGCTACATTTATACACTTCTGCCAGCGTGTCACTAATGCCTGGAAAGCTTCCGCATGGAAAGATTTGTCAGAATGCTGGAACCCTCCTAGGACAGCCGGCTTCACCTCCTCATCATGGTCTTCACCGTTCCCACAGAAATATCCATCTCTTGTATGATTTCAGGACAGGTTCTGCATTGATGATCCAGGATCCGACGTTCCACGTGCTGAATGTTCACAGGAAGGGAACCGCCACGGCCAGGATGGTCATTGACGGATGTACGGCCATCTTAGAAACATTTCTACCATTCAACTGTGACTTGAGCATCTCATCGCCGTACTGCGCTTGAAGTCTGCTGTAGATATCAACTCTCCCTGTAGTAAGAAGGCTTCATGTATCTCCTCATTCCCCTCCCTCAGGAGTGCAACCAGCGTATGATGCTGAGTCCCTGCCTAACAATTCTTTGCCAAATACGGCTTGGCTTGTCCGTTGTGGGAAGAGATTTTGAGTAGAAAAAAGAAGTGTTATGTTTTGTGTTCAGTCAGACAAGTGAGGACCGTCTTTGATATAACATCTATCGGACAGAAAGCAAAGGAGAATCTCGCGGCAACAACGAAACCCAATGCGAGACCAGAAATCCCTTTTTTAGCTCATCAGACTTGAAGCTGCCTAACCTCAGGCATTTATTTGGCAAGTATGTATTTACCTAAACTTCTCTCTGTCATCTGTTTGCTGTGCTGTTGTGTTCTGTATATTTATATATATATTGGTTACATCTTCTTTCTGTAAATATTTCTACTGCACCCTTTTGACCTTTTAGTAATAAATCTTACTTTCTAAAAGTGTTGAACTGTTTCTATAGCTCCTGAATGTAATTTACGAGTCTCTGCCGCTAAAGAATGCTACTATGAGTATTTAACCCTCTGTATAACCGGTCTGTAGAGATAGCGGGATACTGACGGTTAACCAATCATCCTAGTGTATTGCTGAGTTTCCTCTTTCTCTGTATAAAAAGGAGGTGGTGGCAGTGTGAAGAGTTAATTGCGTAATTAACCTGACCCAGTAGCAATTCAGGCTGCCGGTACATCGATTGTGATCCAATTAGCGGGAACGTCGGTGTGCAGGGTGCAGCTGGGTGTGGCATTGTTACGTACGTGACAGCACGGTTTTAGATTGACTAGTCCTTCGGTCATGAGTTTGGGGAGAAGGGCTGGGGTCTGACGCCATGCCCGTCACAACTACTACGTGTAGTACCGCCACGCCGGACTCCCTCTTTATACCTGGAAAATGGAAGGCCTGGTTGGACCTGAGCGCCCCTCGTACAATGTGATTATTATCAGAAGAAATGAGCAGCCCCACAATCATGAAGAACTTGGTATTTACTGTCAGAAAGCAGGATCAGTACCAACGCTGATCGGTCGGTACCAACAGAAGAGAGGCAGCTGGAGTGAATCTAGTCCTGGACAAGTCACAAGAGGTTCTCACCTTGAGTCACCAGGTGGCAGTATAGAACAAGCCAGCACACACTGCCAGTTAAAGCAGAAACACACTGCGCCTGAGCACTGCAAACCTAACACGCTCCATCCATCCATCCATCCATGTCTTCATCCCTCCTTCCATGTCTCCATCCATCCATACCTCCATCCATCCCTCCATCCATCTATCCCTATCCCTCCATCCATCCATGTCTCCATCCCTCCATCCAACCATACAACCATCCATGTCTCCATCCTTCCATCCATACATACCTCCATCCCTCCTTCCATGTTTCCATCCCTCCATCCATCCATACCTCCATCCATCCATCCCTCAATCCATGTCTCCATCCCTCCATCTACCCATACCTCCATCCATCCATCCCTCCATCCATGTCTCCATCCCTCCATCCATCCATCCATCCCTCCATCCATCCATGTCACCATCCCTCCATCCATCCATGTCTCCATCTCTCCATCCATCCATGTCTCTATCCCTCCATCTATCCATGCCTCCTTCCATCCATGTCTCCATCCCTCCATCCATCCATGTCTCCATCCATGTCTCCATCCCTCCATCCATCCATCCATGTCACCATCCATTCATCCATCCATCCATGTCACCATCCCTCCATCCATCCATGTCTCCATCTCTCCATCCATCCATGTCTCCATCCCTCCATCCATCCATGCCTCCTTCCATCCATGTCTCCATCCCTCCATCCATCCATGTCTCCATCCATCCCTCCATCCATGTCTCCATCCCTCCATCCATCCATCCATGTCACCATCCATCCATCCATCCATCCATCCATCCATCCATGTCTCCATCTCTCCATCCATCCATGTCTCTATCCCTCCATCTATCCATGCCTCCTTCCATCCATGTCTCTATCCCTTCATCCATGTCTCCGTCCGTCCCTCCATCCATCCATGTCTCCATCCATACCTCCATACATGCCTCCACCCATGCCTCCATCCCTTCATCCATCCAAGTCTCCATCCCTCCATCTATCCATCCATCCATCTATGTCTTCATCCATCCATCCATGTCTCTATCTCTCCATCCATCCCTTCATCCATCCATGTCACCATCCCACCATCTATCCATGTCTCCTTCCATCCATGTCTCCATCCTTTCATCCACCCATCCATCCATGTCTCAATCCCTCCATCCATCCATGTCTCCATCCATGTCACCATCCCTCCATCTATTCATCCATCCATGTCTCCATCTCTCCTTCCATCCATATCTCTATCCCTTCATCCATCCATCCATGTTTCTGTCCCTCCATCCATCCATGTGTCCATCAATGTCTCCATCCCTTCATCCATCCATGTCTCCATCCATCCATCCACATATCCATCCCTCCATCCAACCATGTCTCCATCCCTCCATCCAACCATGTCTCTATCCATCCATTCATCCATGTCTCCATCAATGTCTCCATCCCTTCAGCCATCCATGTCTCCATCCCTCCATCATCCATGTCTCCATCCCTCCATCATCCATGTCTCCATCCCTCCATCCATCCACGTCTCCATCCCTTTTTCCATCTATCTCTCCATCCATCCATTCATCTCTCTCAATCCCTCCATCCATCCATGTCACCATCCATCCATGTCACCATCCATCCATGTCTCCATCCATCCATCCATCCATTCATCCGTTCATCCATCCATGTCTCCATGCTTTATTTGGTTGAGAAATCACTTTGAACGCCCCCACCACCCCCCTCCCCAGCATTTCTAGCCATGGACATCTTGAATAAGGGCAGTTGTAGCATTGCCTTCCTGGAATCTATTTGCCCCTAGCTCAGGTATGCAGGCAGGTAGGTGTGCTGAGCTGAGAAAGCCCCTCCTCCCATAAAGACTCCTGAGATGTAAGACATAATTTGCCAAGGCCAGAGAGGAGGAAGTAAGTGAAGAAATGTAGCTTGCAGCATAAGGATTACACATGGTCAATGTTGATAGAGAGAGAAGTTCCGTTTTACTTGAACCAAGTCTGTACAGTGTTCCGATAGTTGTTCTTCCAGGTGGCCTGATGTCTCCTTCTTCTCTCAGAAGACTGACGTCAATAGGTGTCACAGGAAGCTGAGGACAGGGACCCTGCACAGGCTGCACACAGTGGTGGCTGGCCAACTCCGACACGAGGGCCCATACATGGTTTCAGCTACATACTCCGGTCACAGCTGCTCCATCAGCCGCGGTCCTACTGAGCCCAAAAGGCTGGATTTATATCCCCTGGGTATGTCCAACAGTCCAATGGAAGATGGGAACCCAGGGGGTTGTGGGAGCTCAATGAACTCTGGGTAGTTAAATGGCCATTCTCCCCCGTTGAAGAAGTTGGGTAAAGGAGCACTAAAATGTTTTTCTTTCTTTCTCACAGCACCTTACCTCAATACTCCTCTCAAGAGTCCTCAGTCCTCCTCTCAAGAGTCCTCAGTCCTAATGCATGCAGTGGGAGGAGTTATGCAAATGGAGATTGCCTTAATGGGTGGATATCGGTCTGGGGTAGTGGGTGTTCCCAGGCAGGCTTCATTTCCATAAAAACACCCACATGTGACGCTGAGCCTCCATGAAGAAAAGGTGACCATTTATGGTCGTGATCATTGTGTCCATGAGAGGCCCTGCCACGGTGTGAGATGAAGAAATAGATATGAATATGGACAGGACACTCTAAGTTACAGTATGAGATGCTCCAGTGCTTGTACTGTGAGCAGAGAAAGCTGCGTTCCAGGTTTTGTAATCCCGGGCCTGGAGTTTGAAGGTTCTCTAGTGTATCGGATGGGATGCAACCTTCAATCCTGTGTCCAGGTTTGGTTGGAGGCCTGTCTGTGGGCAGGTTTCCTACAGTATGGTAGTTGGCTGGCCCAGGCTGGGGAAGGGGTTAACATTCCTCAAAGCTGCTCCCAGGATTTTTGGACCCTGTCTATCATCCCTGTGATAGAAAAAAGAGGAAGGATGGGTTGGAGGGCCACTCTCACTATTGTGGAATGTTGAGTGAGACTACTGTGCCCAGCAGTCTCTAGGAAGACACCATTAGTTCAGAGAGATGCCAAGCTTTGGGAAAATACCAACTGTGTACTACCACCTTATTGAGGGATGCCCAGTTCACTTAGAGAGGGACATATAGCACTGGAAATTCACTAAATGTTCTTGTTGGATTACTCGCAGATGTTCAGGTAAAGTTGCATGAACTATGTAAAGCCTGGTCTGAGGTCATTCAAAGCGGTGCATGATGGTCCCTGGCATATGACAGAACAGGGTCAGTAACGCACATATGAGGTATGAAGCAAAGCCACTACCAAAGGTTTACTCGAAATGACAAGGGGTTAACGTTCCGTAACGCTTCTCTCGGGATTTTTGGACCCTGTCTATCAACCCTGTGATACAAAAATGAGAGAGGATGGGTTCAAGGGCCACTCTCACTATCATGGAATGATGAGTGAGACTACTGTGCCAAGCAGTCTCTTAGAAGACACTGGGAGTCCGGAAAAATGCCAAGCTTTGGGAAAATACCAACTATGTACTACCACCATCTTACTGGGGTTCACTTAGAGCGGGACATGTAGAAATTCACTAAATGTTCTTGTTGGATTACTCGCAGATGTTCAGCCTGGTTTGAGTTCATTCAAAGGGGTGCATGATGGTCCCTGGCATATGAAAGAACAGGGTCAGTAACGCACATATGAGGTATGAAGCAAAGCCACTACCAAAGGTTCACTCAAAATGACAAGGGGTTAACGTTCCGTAATGCTTCTCTCGGGATTTTTGGACCCTGTCTATCAACCCTGTACAAAATGAGAGAGGATGGGTTCAAGGACCACTCTCACTATCGTGGAATGATGAGTGAGACTACTGTGCCAAACAGTCTCTTAGAAGACACTGGGAGTCCGGAAAAATGCCAAGCTTTGGGAAAATACCAACTATGTACTACCACCATCTTACTGAGGTTCACTTAGAGAGGGACATGTAGAAATTCACTAAATGTTCTTGTTGGATTACTCGCAGATGTTCATGTAAAGTTGCATGAACTATGTAAAGCCTGGTCTGAGGTCATTCAAAGCGGTGCATGATGGTCCCTGGCATATGACAGAACAGGGTCAGTAACGCACATATGGGGTATGAAGCAAAGCCACTACCAAAGGTTTACTCGAAAAGACAAGGAGGAGGAACGCAGTTGCAACGGGTAACCAAGAACTAGTACACTGCAGCCAGTCATCAAGTGTGGTACCTGGCATGGAGAAGGGTTCTCCAGTAGCGAGGGGGTCGGTGATCTGGCTTCCTCCCCCAGTGGTCGGTTCCTTGACTGAACCTGCATTATGGGGACCCATGACTCAACCACATGGTACGAGAGAGTGAAGAAGTTAATCTAGTATAGGCATGAAGACCATGCTAAGCACGACGGGAACTTATTCTGTCACTGGGAGTGAGGTGACAGAGGTACGCTAGACTGGTGGAGAGGGCACCGGCACAATGGGGTCCCTCCTAATGCAACATACATCACAGTAATGCATGTAGAGACGCAGGAGAGCACGTTTACAGAGGAACTCTGTAATTAACTACTGCACACTGTATACGGTTCGTCTCTAAGCCAGGGAACTGCCCTAACATTTGATTTCCACATGAACGTGGTCCCCACCTGGCCCCAGGTATTGATGAGCGTGATCTGTGCAAAAGGTGCCCCCACCTGCAGGTCGCGTGGCGCTGCCCACATGCACCCAGTGTGTGAGCACCTAGGTGCGCAGGGTTGATATATGTCAAACCTGATGAGAGCTCAGGGCAGTGGCTGGAGATAGTGGTGTGCTCCAACCAGGAGGGGTGACCTACTCGGAGACGAGACCCTATGTTGAGGGGACTTCTTGCCCACAGGACTAGGAAAGTCAGGACAGCTGTGCAGATCTGGAGAGACTGGGAGAACTGAGGAGACTAGAGAGTCCACTGGGACTGGGGAGGAGCCTGAGTAAAAGGTGCCCCCACCTGCAGGACGCGCGGCGCTGCCCACATGCACCCAGTGTGTGAGCACCTAGGTGTGCAGGGTTGTTATACGTCAAACCTGATGAGAGCTCAGGGCAGTGGCTGGAGATAGTGGTGTGCTCCAACCAGGAGGGGTGACCTACTCGGAGACGAGACCCTATGTTGAGGGGACTTCTTGCTCACAGGACTAGGAAAGTCAGGACAGCTGTGCAGGTCTGGAGAGACTGGGAGAACTGAGGAGACAAGCAAGTCCACTGGGACTGGGGAGGAGTCTGAGTATCTGAGAGGTGTGTGAGAACCCGAGGTCTGGGACACCAGTACTAACAGCAGAGGTGCTGCTGAAGTGCAGCCAGGTGGGCTAACATTGGTTGCTGGAGAAGGACCCCTACATGGGCAACCAGTTGTTTTCCTTTGGAATATAAGTGGCCTACTGTGCCCTTACATACAGTTCTGACTGACATGGACTCCCTTTAAAAACACTCACAACCTGTGAGCTAACCAACCCCCATATCGCCCCGTCCATTGCGCTTCCTTGGCAAGATGTGGATTCATTCACAGATGTTTCCATGACAGATATGGACAATTATACCCTCAGAGTAGGTTTGGATTGTGAACCTATGTCGTCCGTAGCAGCTGGTGGACGTGAATGTCCATGGTGGCCCACCTTTGCAAAATTGTTATTTTTTTGGGGGGGTGCCTCGTATCTGGAGCAGTTGAGTCAATGCCCATTATGGTGACCATTTTTGGTCATGACCATCCATTGAGTTTCTTGCTCAAGATGCAGATACATTTGCAGAGTTTTCCATGAATGATATGGATAATTAAACCCTCAGAGTAGGTTTGGATTGTGAACCTATGTGGTCCGTAGCAGCTGGTGGGCGTGAATGTCGATGGCGGCCCACCTTTGCAAAATTGTTTTTTTTTGGGGGGGTGCCTCGTATCTGGAGCAGTTGAGTCAATGCCCATTATGGTGACCATTTTTGGTCATGACCATCCATTGAGTTTCTTGATCAAGATGCAGATACATTTGCAGATCTTTCAATGACAGATCTGGATAATTAAACCCTCAGAGTATTCTTGGATTGTGGGATGAAAATGAGGCACCTAGAGAAAAGCCAGACCCACATGGGAAAGTCATACGAATGGTCATGGATGGGAATCGAAGAAACCCATCATAGATCTTCAATGGACCATCGCTGGGCATACAATTGTATGGCAGTACTGCAGGTTTTTCGTTACTTTTCCCCCATAGCAATCCCCCCCCCCCCGTATTTCAGTGACTACTCCCTAACAAGTAACCAATCCATTTGATCTATTGATGGTCATTTCAGCTGATTTCTACCCCAATGTTTAAGATGCTAGAAACTGGGGAATTCCAGAAAGCACAGATGACAGATTTGTAGAGTTCGCTCACTTCTATGGTGTTATCAACAAACCTTCTAAAAACGAGCTGAAACAAACCTCAAATTTGCTAAAAAAAATGGCCAAGTTGATGGCCAATATTAGTGGTGCGCCAAAATTCTGGACTGAAATTCAGGATGCACTTAGCCGACCACAGAAACCAAAAATTCAGGCTGCACAAGGTCAACAACCGAAACTGAAAATTCAGAATGTACTTGGGCAACAACCGAAACTGAGACTTTTTTTTCAAATATATTTTTTGTTTAATATTAATATTTTTTCTTAGTATCATGAATTTACATGAATATGAATTTTGCATTTTGCTTTTGCATTGAAGTCAATGGGAAGCAATTTTGCATTGAAGTCATTGGGAAGCAATTTTGCATTGACGTCAATGGGACGCGATTTTGTATTGCAGTTAATAAGACACAATTTTGCATTGAAGTCAATGGGATGCGATTTTGCATGAAAGTCAAAAGGGGGCATTTTTACATTGAAGGTAATGGGATGTGATTTTGCATTGAAGTCAATGAGATGCAATTTTGCATTGACGTCATTGGGGTGCAATTTTGCATTGTAGTCAATGGAAAGCAAATTTGCATTGAAGTCAATGGGATGCGATTTTGCATTGAAGTCAATAAGACACAATTTTGCATTGAAGTCAATGGGATGTGATTTTGCATTGAAGTCAATAAGGGGAAATTTTGCATTGAAGTCAGTGGGATGTGATTTTGCATTGAAATCAATAGGATGCGCGTTTGCATTGAAGTCAATGGGAATCAATTTTGCATTGAAGTCATTGGAATGCAATTTTGCATTGATGTCAATGGGATGCAATTTTGCATTGACGTCAATAAGACACAATTTTGCATTGAAGTCAATGGGATGCGCTTTTGCTTTGAAGTCAAAGGGAAGCAATTTTTCATTGAAGTAATTGGGAATCAATTTTGCATTGACGTCAACGTGATGCAATTTTGCATTGAATTCAATGGGATGCAATTTTGCACTGAAGTCATTGGGGCGGAATTTTGCATTGAAGTCAATAGGATGTGATTTTGCATTGAAGTCAATAGGATGCGCTTTTGCATTGAAGTCAATGGCAAGCAATTTTGCATTTAAGTAATTGGGAATCAATTTTGCATTGATGTCAATGTGATGCAATTTTGCATGGAAGCCAATGGGATGCAATTCTGCATTGAAGTCATTGGGAAGCAATTTTGCACTGAAGTCATTGGGGTGGAATTTTGCATTGAAGTCAATAGGGTGCAATTTTGCATTGAATTCAATAAGAAGTGATTTTGCATTGCCGTCAATGGGATGTGGTTTTGCATTGAAGTCAATGGGATGTGATTTTGCTTCAGGGGATACTCATTTTACCGCTGCACCGGTGCGAGGGCAGCTGTCACTGTGCCAGCATCCTGCTCCTGCATCCCCTGTGATGGTGTCTCCCAGTGAGGCCCGCACCCCCCTAGGGATGCCACTACCTACATCCCCCCCCTGTAACAGTCTGCGTCTAGCCACACGGTAGTAAGAGTGGTTCCAGGACCAATATCCATTATGTAGTACCCTCCTAGTTAGACAGGGGGAGCTAGCTAATTATTTAATTGGTTAGGTGGCTGAGGGGTAACATTCAGGTCAGGGCTGAGAGGCTCTGCAGATCAGCTCACTGATACCTCCCCCCGATCTACAGACTCGGAGAAGTCTCTAGAACTCAGTGGGCAGGGGTGAGGAGGAGCCCAGCACGCACACTCCGCTCCTCACAAGACCTCCTTCTCTCTAGTTCCCTGGTCTCCTCCTCCCATGCCCGCCTCCAGGACTTCTCCAGGGTGTCACCCATCCTCTGGAACTCCCTGCCCCAACCCATCAGATTATCACCTACTCTCCTCTCCTTTAGGCGCACCCTGAAAACCCATCTCTTCAGGGAAGCCTACCCCACCCCCTGCTAACTTGCCAACCTCCTCCACTCTTCCTACCACTCCATCCCCCACAGCTATCTCCTCCTGTGCCACCACCCCCTCCCTCCTAGATTGTAAGCTCCAGCTCCCTCGATCCCCTCATGTTTTGCATTGTATTGGTATTGTTCTGTCACATGTTCTGTCCCCCTCTGTAATGTACAGCGCTGAGCGAATTATTGGCGCTTTATAAATACTGTATAATAATAATAATAATAATAATAATAATAATAATAGTCTGTACTCTTGAGGGATCTTGACCAATCCCCAAGCAGGAGACTTGTCATGGGGTCGGGACATGAAGGGAACTTCATATTGTGGACTTTTACATAGTTGCCAGGACGTTGTCCTCAGTTTGCTGTTCCTTGGGCATCCCACACACCCTTTACCCCGTCCACGTTCAAATACCCGTAATAAAACGTAAAAAGAAAAACAATCTCAGGACTGTTACTGTCCCTGGAATGTGTGTGGAAAATGCATGTTTCCTGGCTGTGCAGGACTAAAGGGGGACCCAAATCTCCAGTGCTACAAACACTATATACTCTGGGGAGAGGATCGTCGCTCTGAAGTCTCTTCTTCTTTCAGTCTAAAGCCCGGGGCCCCGTCACTCCTGGGACTAGAAGGTGCCAATCTTGGCGTTTCCAGGGCAGTACATCTCGTACACACAAAACACGCTCATGACATGGGAGCTGAGACCTGAACGAGTTCATATGGAAGCCCTACAATGAGTAGAAGGAAAGATGTATTGTAGAGCAACAATTAGAATTACTGCACCCCAAGAGAGTCCAATAAAGTTCATACAAAAAGGGTCTCAAATGTTCAGGTCCATATGATAGCTACGTGCAGGAGAAGGCACATCTGGGGTTAATCATGAATCAACGCTTTCATCACTCTGTGTCTTCTTCACCTTCATTGGTATCTCAGGGGAATCCAGCTGACAGGTGAGTAGAGTCACGCAGGGAGCAAGCCTGCATTAGTGGTGGAGGGAACTTTAATAGAAAAAAAAAATGTACCGTATTATCCAATGATGTGAGGGGTTTCGGCATGAGGTACGGCGTGACTCCAATGGAGGCCCACGGGATCGAACAGCAATAGAGAATGCAAAAAGTCAGAGCTGGAGGTGGCCAATGGCTGAGCATGGTGACAGATAACAATGACACGTAGACCTCTCCTACCTGCAAGGGGACAGGCTGAAAGGTCAACGCTGTCAACTTCAGCTGGGGAAGCCTCACCCCCAACCCTTGGAGCCTTCACCCCAAACCCAGGGAGCCTTCACCCCTAACCCAGAAAGCCTTCACCCCAAACCCAGGGAATCTTCAACCCCAACCCAGGGAACCTTCACCCCAACCCAGGGAATCTTCACCCCCAACCCAGGGAATCTTCACCCCTAACCCCGGGAACCCTCATCCCCAACCCAGGGAGCCTTCACCCCCAACCCAAGGAATCTTCACCCCCAACCCAGGGAATCTTTGCCCCAACCCAGGGAACCTTTGCCCCAACCCAGGGAACCTTCACCTCCAACCCAGGGAACCCTCACCCCCAACCCAGGGAGCCTTCACCCCTAACCCCGGGAGCCTTCACCCCCAACCCAGGGAGCCTTCACCCCCAACCCAGGAAACCTTCACCCCAACCCAGGGAATCTTCACCCCCAACCCCGGGAACCCTCACACCCAACCCAGGGAGCCTTCACCCCAACCCAGGGAATCTTCACCCCCAACCCCGGGAACCCTCACCCCCAACCCAGGGAACCTTCACCCCAACCCAGGGAGCCTTCACCCCCAACCCAGGGAGCCTTCACCCCCAACCCAGGGAATCTTCACCCCCAACCCAGGAAGCCTTCACCCCCAACCCAGGGAATCTTCATCCCCAACCCAGGGAGACTTCACCCCCAACCCAGGGAATCTTCACCCCTAACCCCAGGAACTTTCACCCCCAACCCAGGGAATCTTCACCCTCAACCCAGGGAGCCTTCACCCCCAACCCAGGGAATCTTCACCCCCAACCCAGGGTGCCTTCACCCCCAACCCAGGGAATCTTCACCCCCAACCCAGGGAGCCTTCACCCCCAACCCAGGGAATCTTCACCCCCAACCCAGGGAGCCTTCACCCCCAACCCAGGGAACCTTCACCCCCAACCCTGGGAACCTTCACCCCCAACTCAGGGAACCTTCCATGTAGACCCATTTAGACTCAGCTATGCGTCATCTAGAGGTATGCGTCGGGTGTACAGAACCCACATGTATGGATCCCCTGAACGCAAATACCAAGCGCTGATTGGTCTTGTTGCGGCATGCTGATGTTGGAAAACCTATCCCTGAGCCACCCGTCAAAACTATTCATGGCCCATTTAACCCATGGTCACTTCACATGGCAGAACCAACCTCAAGGCTGAGGAGGGAAAGTGCATTCACACTTGAGCAATTTTTTTTACGTGTGATTTTTGCACGTTTATGTGCATTTTCATAAAGCAGTTTTCAGGCATCTTTGAGCTTTGGAGTTATTTTATTAGCTAATAGAGAAAATATCATCAGTTGCATCATTTGTTCCTAGATTTGAAAGATGTTTTAATCTTTTCCATCAGCTATTATTTCTTTTTTTATTATAATTTTTTTTTTCTTAAGATTAAGGGTTAGAGGCAAGGTTAGGGGTTGGGATTAGGGTTAGGGGTTGGGATTAGGGTTAGGGTTAGGATTAAGGGTTAGGGTTAGGGGTTAGGATTAGGGTTAGGATTAGGGTTAGGGGTTGGGATTAGGGGTTAGGGGTTAGGATTAGGGTTAGGATTAGGGTTAGGGGTTGGGATTAGGGTTAGGGTTAGGATTAAGGGTTAGGGTTAGGGTTAGGATTAGGGTTAGGGGTTAGGATTAGGGTTAGGATTAGGGTTAGGGGTTGGGATTAGGGTTAGGGTTAGGATTAAGGGTTAGGGTTAGGGTTAGGATTAGGGTTAGGGGTTAGGATTAGGGTTAGGATTAGGGTTGGGATTAGGGGTTAGGGGTAGGATTAGGGGTTGGGATTAGGGGTTAGGGTTAGGATGAGGGTTAGGGGTTGGGATTAGGGGTTGGGATTAGGGGTTAGGGTTAGGATGAGGGTTAGGGGTTGGGATTAGGGGTTGGTATTAGGGGTTGGGATTAGGGGTTAGGGGTAGGATTAGGGTTAGGATTAGGGTTAGGGGTTGGGATTAGGGGTTAGGGGTAGGATTAGGGTTAGGGGTTGGGATTAGGGGTTAGGGGTAGGATTAGGGTTAGGGGTTGGGATTAGGGGTAGGATTAGGGTTAGGGGTTGGGGTTAGGGGTAGGGTTAGGAGTTGGGATTAGGGGTTAGGGTTAGGATTAGGGTTAGGAGTTGGGATTAGGGGTTAGGGGTAGGGTTAGGGGTTGGGATTAGGGGTTAGGATTAGGGTTAGGGGTTGGGATTAGGGGTTAGGGGTAGGGTTAGGGGTTGGGATTAGGGGTTAGGGTTAGGATTAGGGTTAGGGGTTGGGATTAGGGGTTGGGATTAGGGGTTAGGGTTAGGGGTTGGGATTAGGGGTTAGGATTAGGGTTAGGGGTTGGGATTAGGGGTTGGGGTTAGGGGTTGGGATTAGGGGTTAGGATTAGGGTTAGGGGTTGGGATTAGGGGTTAGGATTAGGGTTAGGGGTTGGGATTAGGGGTTAGGGGTAGGGTTAGGGGTTGGGATTAGGGGTTAGGGTTAGGGGTTGGGATTAGGGGTTAGGATTAGGGTTAGGGTTAGGGGTTGGGATTAGGGTTAGGGGTTGGGATTAGGGGTTAGGGTTAGGGGTTGGGATTAGGGTTAGGGGTTGGGATTAGGGGTTAGGATTAGGGTTAGGGTTAGGGGTTGGGTCAGGAGTTAATATTTTATTTATTGTTGTATTATTTATTTATTTTTGTTAGGGTGTTATAATGATACAAATATTATTATTATTATTGTTATTATTATTAATAATCATCGTCATCAGAGAGATCGTTGTATTGGGTTACCAGCATCTGTATGTTCGGTCTGAGCTCCTTTGCTAATCTGTATGCAGTTGCAGTGTGTGTTGGCAGGTTGCTCGTAGATTGTGCCTGGTGGACCGGTCAGGACACAAACTGCTATGGGGGTGGCAAGTGACCGTAGGAGTGATTAACTCGAGGATCCTAGCTTGTAGGGTAGCTTGAGGGGTCCTAGAAGCGTGTGCTAATTACTAGACTGCTCCCCAACCCTACAAATCCCATCATGCCTCTGCCTGTGGGAGCCATGCTTGGAACTGTGAGCCTTGCAATGCATCATGGGACTTGTAGTTCCGCAACAGCTGGAGGGCGGGGGAGTTTGACATCCCTGCCTTAGAGTGCATCCGATTGCATGGAATATTTGTGTCTGCCTGTGTGTGGCCAACCCATCTGGTTTTACTTGCTCAAAGTAAGCTCCCCCTCACAGAGGCGTCCCTAGGGTTGGTGTCACCCGATGCGGTAACACTTGGTGACACCCCCTCCGACGATCCCCGCAGGATGGATCGGATCTGCGGATTGAGCATAATGGATTGGATTTGATCCATTATGCTCAATCCGCAGATCCGATCCATCTTGTGGGGATCGTCGGCTTTTTTTTACAACTTACATTTTCTTGGAGCGTGTCCGGTGTCACCCCAAATTAAGGTGCATGCTGATGATCCCCGCAGAATCGTTGGCATGCAACCTATACGGGGTGACACCGGACCCGCTCCAAGAAAAGGTAAGTTGTAAAGAAAGCCGACGATCCCCGCAGGATGAATCGGATCCATGCTGCAGGGGATCGTCGGGTTGCTTTACAACTTACCTTCTTGTGGAGTGGGTCCGGTGTCACCCCGTGCGGTCGGTGTCACCCGGTGCGGACCGCACCCCCCCCCCCGCACCTGCCTCAGGACGCCACTGCCCCCTCATTCCCTCCTACACCAAAGAAAATCCTTTCCTCGATCAGCTAGTCACCGCGGGCATGCATTCTCTGACAGCTGGTCTCAAGATCTGGACAGACACAGCGCTGTTCAATCCTCTAGATCAGTGGTCTCCAAACTGCGGCCCTTTGCTTGACTCTATCTGGCCCTTGGGACCCTATTCCTCAAATTGCACCAATGATGAGGCACCATTCCTCCCACTGACACCATTAATGGGGGACTGTGCCTACCATTGATACCAACAACGGGGCACTATTCCTTCTGCTAAAACCAACAATGGGGCAGTGTTTACTCCCACTGATGCCGAGACATTTTCTACTCACACTGGCCACCGTCCGGCCCCCCCAAATCCTGAAGGACAGTAAATTGGCCCTTTGTTTAAAATTTTTGAAGACCTCAGCTCTAGATCAACATACCTCAACCTTTTCAACGCAGAGGAACCCTTGAAATAACTTTCCAGTCTCAGGGAACCCCTGCTAAAGATGACTATATCTACAACTCATGAAACATTGGTGTGATGGTCAGCGGGAAGAATGCTCCTCTCACTTGTGGTTGTTGGGAAGATAGCTAAAAAAGATCAGTGGTGTCAGTGGGAGACTTATTGCTTGTTGCTCAAGGAACCCCTTGCAACCTCTGGAGGAACCCTTTGTTTAAAAAGTTTGGAGACCCCTGCTCTAGATCTACATTCCTCAACCTTTTCAACACAGAGGAACCCTTGAAAAAACTTTCCGGTCTCAGAGAACCCCTGCTAAAGATGACTATATCTACAACTCATGAAACATTGGTGTGATGGTCAGCGGGAAGAATGCTCCTCTCACTTGTGGTTGTTGGGAAGATAGCTAAAAAAGATCAGTGGTGTCAGTGGGAGACTTATTGCTTGTTGCTCAAGGAACCCCTTGCAACCTCTGGAGGAACCCTTTGTTTAAAAAGTTTGGAGACCCCTGCTCTAGATCAGCATTCCTCAACCTTTTCAACACAGAGGAACCCTTGAGGTTACTTTCTGGTCTCAGGGGACCCTTGCTAAAAATGACTATACCTACAACTCATGACACATTGGTGTGGTGTCAGTGGAACTTATCTGAGAGGCAGAAATTGCTCATTGTTCAAGGAACCCCTTAAAACCCCTGGAGGAACCCTTTATTTAAAAAGTTTTGAGACCCCTGCTCTAGATCTACATTCCTTAACCTTGTTAATGCAGATGAACCCTTGAAATATCTTTCCGATCTCAGGCAACCCCTGCTAAAGACGACTATATCTACAAGTCATGACACATTGGTGTGATGGTCAGTGGGAAGAATGTTCCTCTCACTTGTGGTTGTTGGGAAGATAGCTAAAAAAGATCAGTGGTGTCAGTGGGAGACTTATCTGAGAGGCAGAAATTGCTCATTGTTCAAGGAACCCCTTAAAACCTCTGGAGGAACCCTTTGATTAAAAACTTTGGAGACCCCTGCTCTAGATCAGCATTCCTCAACCTTTTCAACACAGAGGAACCCTTGAAATTACTTTCTGGTCTCAGGGGACCCTTGCTAAAAATGACTATACCTACAACTCATGACACATTGGTGTGGTGTCAGTGGAACTTATCTGAGAGGCAGAAATTTCTCATTGTTCAAGGAACCCCTTAAAACCCCTGGAGAAAACCTTTATTTAAAACGTTTTGAGACCCCTGCTCTAGATCTACATTCCTTAACCTTGTCAATGCAGATGAACCCTTGAAATATCGTTCTGGTCTCAGGGAACCCCTGCTAAAAACGACTATATCTACAACTCATGACACATTGGTGTGGTGTCAGTGGAACTTATCTGAGAAGCAGAAATTTCTCATTGTTCAAGGAACCCCTTAAAACCCCTGGAGAAAACCTTTATTTAAAACGTTTTGAGACCCCTGCTCTAGATCTACATTCCTTAACCTTGTCAATGCAGATGAACCCTTGAAATATCTTTCTGGTCTCAGGGAACCCCTGCTAAAAACGACTATATCTACAACTCATGACACATTGGTGTCATGAGTTGTAGATATAGTTTTGAGGAGCCCTTGAAATTACTTTTCGGTCTCAGGGGACCCCTGCTATAGACGACTATATCTACAACTCATGACACATTGCTGTGATGGTCAGTGGGAAGAATGCTCCTCTCACTTGTGGTTGTTGGGAAGATAGCAAAAAAGATCAATGGTGTCAGCGGGAACTTATCTGAGAGGCAGAAATTGCTCATTGCTCAAGCAACCTCTGAAGAAACCCTAATGTTCGGTGGAACCCTGGTTGAGAAACCCTGCTCTAGGACTTTCATGGTGTTTTCTATGAAAGCTTTCTTCGGTACTAATGCTGGTTTACGCCTTGTGTCCCGTGTTTGGAGAAAAAAAAAGACAAGTAGTCACATGACGCACAAAGGAAATGTCACCAATTTATTGTGAAATGTGCGGCTGAGGCAACAATTGTGACTGTACAGGCAGAGATAATATATACAGAATAGTGCGCATGAGCAGATAGAGGCGGAGTCTGCCGATAGTGTTGGACCACAACATACCACCAACATATCATCTACATCACAGAATACTCTCAGCATATAGCAATAAAGCCAACAACACAACGGTGCTATAAAACATGTTACTGGAAAGCCTGGGAACCCTCTAGAGTCGATCTGGGAACTTCAGATAATCAGCGGGATCAGGTCACTGATCCACTGGGAGGTCCCTCTGGCTCAGCCACCGATTGATGGTCTGCAACAGCAATGAGCCAGCTCTTCAGAGGAGGGGAAAGCCAGAGGAGGTGTGGCTGGTGTACGTTCCACCTCCAGCTCTTCCCTCCTCCAAGGAAAGGGTGTGTGAAGCCAGGGAAGGGCTACAATACACAGCTTGAGTCCTCGTGTGAAGGCAAAGGGCCCTGTGTATGTTGGGGCAAATCAGAGGCGGACTGAACTCTGGTTATTGTTATCTGTATTGTATAGCCACCGCTGCCATTTTGTTCTCAGTGTATCATAGGCGATTCCTGGTGGTTACCCGTGTGCTGCAACGGCAATGACTGCACAATTTGTCTCATTTTCCACATATTGCCCCTTTATTGCCATGACTACCTGTTTCTTTCCTGAGCATTGCCATGACTGTCTGTTTCCCACATATTCCCGTAAATGCCCATTTGTTGCCCACAGTTTGTCCAAATTTTTCACGTTGCCCATTCTTTGCCATGACTAACTGTTTGTTTCCTGAGAATTGCCATGACTGTCTGTTTCCCCACATATTCCCATGAATGCACATTGGTTGCCCACAGTTTGTCTCAATTTTACATATGTTGCTCCTGTATTATCATGACCACCTGTTTATTTCCGAGATATTACAATGATTGCCTGTTTGTTGCCCACAATTTGTCCCCGTTTTCTATATGTTGTTTATTACCATGACTGCCTGTTTGTTGCTCGTGTGTAGTGAGCACATGTAACCTCGTTTGCTCGTGTATCACCACCATTTACCATAGTGGTGCCATCTGTGCCAGTGTGGGACCAAGTCAGCTCTGTTTGTTTTGAGGACCGTATTATTGTAATTTAACCTCAGAGGCATGTCACTATAAAACCACACCTCTTCAAATGCCAATATTTTGGCCACACCCCCTTTTTTGCAGTGCTATCTTCCTATGGAATTTCGTGCACATGGTATGTTCATGGACCAAAAGCAAACCTACAGCATTCAGATTTGTACATGGAACTATGAAAAGACACGGCAAGCTTTATCAAGATTATATAGCACTGTGGCCATAGAACATATAAGGATCGAGTGCTGCCATGATTCAAGGGTGGCGAGGGGGGAGGGTATGTCTCCTTTCTTGAAGTTTCAATGGTTTGCTCACTTGTTACTCACTGGCAGGAGGCAATAACTTCTTGTTTGAAAAAATTAAGGTAACCCACATCTCAGGGAATAGGCCAAAGGTGCCACAAGAAACAAACCTTCAAAAAGTAAGAGACACATTTCACATTTTTTTGATGTTTTAGCACAGTGCCTTGAAAGTCCCTTAATACCTTCTTGCTTGGTACTGGAGCAGAAGACTGGTCAGCTACGGGAGTTTCTGGCGTAGTTGTACTAAATCCAAAGACACTGGATCAATTTTATGGCACCTCATTTGAAGTCATGACATATCAGGGGAAGGTGAGGAGATGGGTGCAGGTTGGTGACTAGGAGATGGGTCACCACTACCACCAGGCTTGTGATGGAGCTGACAACTGCGACGACATGTTCTCAGACAATTTTGTGATCTCACACCACCTAATATTGTCATTACGTCATGCAAAATTTTGCATTTGTCCTCAGAATCGAAGTGTGTCTCTGCCCCTGAGAACCCTGTTTTTCTATCAGCAACAATGTTGCCCTTTAAGAAGTGGATGGAGCACTGGAAGACACAAGGTTCTGTGCAAATTTGTATCCACCCCATCTTGGTGTGCATCTTATCTCTTCCTTCCTGATGTATTTCCCAAAACCTTTCTAGTTTCTTCCAACCCTGTACAAGAGCTGAGCTCATCAAACGTTTCACATCCACTTATTGACTCTTGTATCATTTTTTAATTCTAAGAATTTTGCCTTTCAACCTAGAATCCAGTTTTGTCTCCAGGGCTAGAAGACATTTTTCCGTGCATGGTATGACTCTTCCCTTCATGTTATCTGATAGATTCTCCTCAGATCTTATTGGTGGTTGCTCCTGTGCTGTTAAATGTTAGGAGCAAGCCATGGCTTCTCATTCCTGAACCAGATATGAAGTCCAACCATATCATTCTTCTACTTGTTCCACCATCTTGGAGACAATGTCCAGATTTATACACAATTTTGTTATTGTGTGCTACCTGATGGCAACATGAGCTTGCCTTCCTATAGGCTCCATGACTTGGATAATTCATGCCAGGCCTACATTACCATTTCAAGAAGCAGCTTGAATCAGGACTTCGGAGAAGTAAACTGGAGGCCCATGGACACTGAGATGAGTACAGTTTTCACCTGAATTCTACTTCGCTCACACAAACTGTCATTATTACTACTATTATGACTACTACTGTTTAACTAACACCAACTATAACTATTTCAAGTAACTGATCTTCCTAGTTTCAAACAATTAAAGTATATCTCCAGTCAAGCCTTTTTATTTTATTTTTTTAATTTTGGTTGAAGCGTGGAAGGGTTATAACCTCTGTCAGGCTTTGATTTCTTGAGGTATCTATCCTGCACCTTCATCTTTTACGTTTCTTTTGAAGGGTGAACAGCCAATGGAGACACTGTCTAAATTCCAAAATAAAAATATCCACCAAACCAACTGTCACGGTTTACCCTGGAGTTTCCTGCTTGTGAAATTCTTACTTCCTTGCTGCAGTGCTTCTGCTCGACCTGTGATTCCATTCACATGTGCTGCTGGCTTCTGTGTTCACCCATGGGTGTTGCCTGCTCTACTGTGGATTTATATCCCTCTTCCTTCTATCCTGGCCCACTTCCTAGTCTGCTTCTCTATATACTGGCATGCTGAGTGCAGCTTGTGCTGCCTGAGCAACTTCCCAGTTTATCTGAGCTCCTGTTTTGCCTTGTATTATTTGTATTCTGTGTCTGAATTCCTGTGTACAGACCAGGGGCGGACTGACCATTTGGAAACTCGGGCACTGCCCGAAGGCATAGGGTCAGTAGGGGGCCCATGAGATGCCCCTGGTACCTTTTTCATAGGCTTTTTTGAGTTTAGGCAAGGAAACAGGGGCCCCATTGTTCCCTATTGCCCGGGGGCCCCATGAGTTGTCAGTCCGCCCCTGGTCAGACCTTGGCTTTATCTACAGTTTTTGCCCACCCTGACCATGGTTTATTTCCTGGATCCTCTTCTGTGTCCTGCCATCTGTACTTTGCATAAGTGAGTGGTCTCCGCATTGTCAGCTGGGTAAACTTGGGGGCCGGGACCTGATTCCAGCTTGCAGAAAGTCTATCCCCACCCTCAGGGGTTCTGGTGAAGAAGGCTGGGGCATGGACTATGTGGCCTGGGGAACCCAGAGTTGGCTTTCCACAAGGGCTCACTACCACATTAACCTGATAGCAATGATGGCAGATCTCAAACTCTTAATAATATTTTAGTAGCAAACCATAGATACAGTGCAGTAAAATACACAGATGTTTCAGATATGATGGTCTGTATTATCAAGGTGACAGACTGTCAGGGCTAGGGAATCTAAATGTGTCACCGTGGGATAGGAGATCATCGTGTTTCTGAAATGTCTAAGTTTTGCTACTAAGATCTTAGTAAAAGTTTGGGCTTTCCCATCATTGGTGTGCTGAATATTTTTGTTTGAGGTTTATATTGCCATCTGTGTATTCTAATTGAGGAAATTAAACCTTTCTATTTGTCTAGGTCAGTGATCTCCAAACTGTGGCCTGAGGGCCAGATGCAGCCCTTTGCTAGCCTTTATCTAGCCCTTGAGGCACTATTTCTTCCACTGATTTGAGGCAATATTTCTAACACTGACCCAGCAGTGGGGCATAACTCCCCAACTGACACCAACAATGGGGCACTATTCCTCCCACTGAGACCAATGGTGGGTCACTATTCCATCCATTGAAACCAATGGTGTGGCCCATTGATAGCAGTGATGGGGTACTATTCCTCCCACTGATACCAATGATGGGGCACTATTCCTCCCACTGATACCAATGATGGGGCACTATTCCTCCCACTGATACCAATGATGGGGCACTATTCCTCCCACTGACACCAATGATGGGCCACTATTCCTCCCACTGACACCAATGATGGGCACTATTCCTACTACTAAAGCTTTATTCCTCTCTGTAATACCAATGGTGGGGCAGTATTCCTCCCACTAATGCCAGTGATGGGCTACTAATGCCAACAATGGGGTACTATTCCTCCTCCTGTTGACCATAGGTGCTATGAAACTGACACCACACCCAAGGCATTGTTTACTCCCTCTGATGCCAGGCCTGGGTCATTTTCTACCCCCACTTGCCACAATCTGGCCTTGCTAAAGTCTGAAGAACAGTAAACTGGTCTTTTGTTTGGAAAGTTTGAAGACCCCTGGTCTATGTGACCGTTATTATCAATACAGTATGTGAGAGACAGTCTTCCATTGGGGACACTTGGCGGTTGACCTTGACATTGTTGAGATTTTCTCATATTTACTGTTGTATCTCAGTCAGGGGACAACAAATAGAAATGCACATAGAAGGAGCTTTAACTGTACCCTACAGCTACCTGAAGTTAGTCACCTTGAATTGGACTTGGCTTCCTCAATTGATGAAACCACTTGGAAAGGTTGTGAAACGTATTGACCATCACAGAAACAGATAAGTTGAATGAGACCAACTACTATTAGCTAGACTGCAGGGGTGTAAAACTGGCGGCCCTCCAGCTGTTGCGAAACTACAAGTCCCATCATGCCTCTAACTTTGGGAGTCATGCTTGTAACTGTCAGTCTTGCAATGCCTCATAGGACTTGTAGTTTGGCAACAGCTGGAGGGCCGCCAGGTTGACACCTGTGAGCTAGAGCATGATCTGGATATACGAAAACCTTAATGGAAATACCCTACTCTACTAAAAAAAAATTAAAAAAAGTTTTGGCTACAAATACACTTCAGTAAAAGTTGAGTTAAGTTATTCTGCACCCAGACAGCCCACTAAATCTCGCCATGTTGTTTATGATTAGATGTGCACTCATATTTTACAGACACTTATGGTAACCTCTTAAAGTGACATGTGGTGGGTTGTGTGCAGTTTTCTAGTATGTGGGTTGTGGGTATGGCTGGTAGGGTTGTGGGTAGGGCTGAGGTTGTGGGTAGGGCTGAGGTTGTGGGTAAGGCTGAGGGTTCATAGCCACGCTCACGGAGGTTGTCTGAGCTGTCACAAAGTTGACGGGCTTTTTGCGCTTCTTGATCTCACGAGCCATTTGACACCAGGTACAACTGAAGCACCAGTAGAGCATGCAGCAGTCAGAACAGATGGAGCCCTGTCCAGAAGGAGAGAAGAAGGTCAGCGGACAAAGTAAAGACAATGTAAAAAGAGTTAAACCATAAAGAACCCAAGGTGCCTCCATCAGGGAGTAAACAACCCATATGTTTTCAGTTACATTTTCAAATCCATTTGATACAAAATTGACATCCAAACCAATAGAGCCAGGAGATGCTCTTATTCATCAAGGCAATTTACAGAAAGAATATGAGATGACAAAGGAACCCATTAATTTTACAGTCCTGGCAGCTCCATGGCAGTCCCAGTCAGTCAATAGACCAGACCTACCATGGGATGGGATGTATCCGTTTTAAGATTTGTGTCCCATCTTTTTGCAGCCTCAGAAGACCCTCATCTGACCACCTTGTGTTCAGAGAGAGGCCCCCAGGCATAGTTTTTTTTTTTTAAAGGGGTATTAAACATTATAACCCAACACTTCAATGAGGTCTCATCCTTCTACAAGCAATTTGGCTGTTGAGCCACCCACTATCTGGGCAGACCCTGATGGAGAGCTGAGGGAGTAGTTGCCCAGCAGGTCCATCTTGCTGGTGATTGACAGAGCACAGCAGTGGGTGAATCCAAAGCTGCTATTCTGTCTAACAAAGGCTTCTGGATCCACATACTGTCAATCAAAAATAAAACAGACTAAGTGTGACTGAGATGTGTTCCCCATCAGGCTTTGCCCACCCAGTGACACCCAGGGACCACCGTATTTGGACAATGACATCACTACTAGACTCAGTCCCTTGGTTTACATTTAGCATTCTACCAGGAAATCTCCTGAATGGGGCCCTGGGTGGTCACATTCATGACAGCTTCCTAGAATAGACATATCCTACTCTAATCACTGGAGCACCAGCTCAAAACTGGTCTAAATTACCCCCAGAAATCTGTGAACAGATGGAAATTCTTTAAGAATCTGTGATTGCCATAGCAACAGGTTCCTAAAATGGTGGTAGTTAGAACTACCTGAATTTTTCGCCATTGCCTGTAATGACGCAAAATTTTTCCTGAATCAGGTGCGGGTAGTTCTAAAAGGAAACTATCAACAGAAATGTGTTGATAATACTTTACTGAATTCCCCTGGATGAGTCCCAGTCTCCTTCATATGCATGTTCCTAATGCTCCACCATGAGAAGTTTCTGCTACTTTAAAAAATGGTTACTCTATGAAGTTCTGAGACCCATAGCACCCTCAGCCTCCACCAAATATAAACTTACAGGGATTTTGTATCTCTCTCTCACAGCCGCTCTCATGGCCATAGAAATGGGAGGACAGACCATGCTGCTCCCAACATAGGCACAACATCCTGGATCCAGCAGAGGGAGGCACAGACATTCTCCAAAGTTACTGACCGTACTGCACTGGAAGCATGGGAAGCACCAGAAGGCACAGCAACCTGCATGGGAAAGAAGGAGGGATTGAAGAAAAATGCCTGCATAGCGATCACCATCAACTTGTTAGCCCTGGTCCCTGAATGCTTCTTGTAGCTACTTGGCTTCCCCTGGTTTTTGTATTCTGGTTGTTGAAGCTTGTCCATTGGCTCTTGTTAGACCAGACCTTGCCTGTTCACAGACTAAGCCTGACAATTCTGGACGTAGAAAATATGATTCTTCACCAAAACTTCAGTTCCTGTCCAGTCTTCAGATCATTGACCCCCCCAGTCAATGATTAACCTGACAGATCCTTCCACTCCAGTCCCTCCCTATTCTGGTCAGATGGTTCACCCTTCTAGACTTTTAGTTTTTTCAGTTCCCTTCCCTTCAATCCCTACCTAGTCTGACCAGATTTTTCCCTCCAGTCTCTGCTTAGTATGACTCATTCCCTTCCTCTCCAGTTTCTGGTTAGCATGATCAGATCCCTGATCGATGAATAGTCTAACCAATCCCAGTCCTTCACTAGTCTGATCAGATACTTCAACCTTCCAGTCTCTCTCTAATCGCACTAGATCCTTCCCCTCCAGTCCCATCATAGTCTGATCAAAACCTTTCCTTCTCTGACTACTTTGACCAAGTGCTTGTCCTGTCCAGCCTCTGTGTGGTGTGACCAAATGCTTGACCTGCCCAGCCCCTGCATATTATCAAATGCTTGACCTGTCCAGCCCCTGTCTGGTGTGACTAGATGCTTGACCTGTCCAGTCCCTGCATATTATCAGATGTTTGGCCTGTCCAGCCCCTGTCTGGTGCAACCAGATGGTTGACTTGTCCAGCCCCTGCCTGGTGTGACCAGATGCTTGACCTGTCCAGCCCCTGCCTGGTGTGACCAGATGCTTGACCTGTCTAGCCCCTGCCTAATGTGACCAGATGTTTGTACCCGTCCAGCCCCTGCATATTATCAGATGCTTGACCTGTCCAGCTCCTGCCTAATGTGACCAGATGTTTGTACCCGTCCAGCCCCTGCATATTATCAGATGCTTGACCTGTCCAGCCCCTGTCTGGTGCAACCAGATGTTTGAGTTGTACAGCCCCTGCCTGGTGTGACCAGATGCTTGACCTGTCCAGCCCTTGCCTGGTGTGACCAGATTTTTGAACTGTCCAACCCCTGCATATTATCAGATGCTTGACCTGTCCAGCCCCTGCATATTATCAGATGCTAGACCTGTCCAGAACCTGTCTGGTGTGACCAGATGCTTGACCTGTCCAACCCTTGCCTAATGTGACCAGATACTTGACCTGACCTGCCTGCCTGGTAGGACCAAATGCTTGACCTGTCCAGCCCCTATCTGGTGTGACAAAATGCTTGACCTGTCCAACCTGTGACTAGTGTGACCAGATGTATGACCTCTCCAGCCCCTGCTTAGTGTGACCAGATGTTTGACCTGTCCAGCCCCTGCATATTATCAGATGCTTGACCTGTCCAACCCTTGCTTAATGTAACCAGATTCTTGACCTGTCCAGCCCCTGCCTGGTAGGACCAGATGCATGACCTGTCCAGCCCCTGCCTGGTAGGACCAGATGCATGACCTGTCCAGCCCCTGCCTTGTGTGACCAGATGCTTGGACTGTCCAACCCCTAACTAGTGTGACCAGATGTTTGACCTGTCCAGCCTCTAACTAGTGTGACCAGATGCTTGACCTGTCCAGCCCCTAACTATTGTGACCAGATGCTTGACCTGTCCAGCCCCTAACTAGTGTGACCAGATGCTTGACCTGTCCAGCCCCTAACTAGTGTGACCAGATGTTTGACCTGTCCAGCCCCTAACTAGTGTGACCAGATGCTTGACCTGTCCAGCCCCTAACTAGTGTGACCAGATGTTTGACCTGTCCAGCCCCTGCTTAGTGTGACCAGATGTTTGACCTGTCCAGCCCCTGCATATTATCAGATGCTTGACCTGTCCAACCCTTGCTTAATGTAACCAGATGCTTGACCTGTCCAGCCCCTGCCTGGTAGGACCAGATGTATGACCTGTCCAGTCCATGCCTGGTAGGAACAGATGCCTGACCTGTCCAGCCCCTGCCTGGTGTGACACAATGTCAGTGGGATCGCCGTACTTCCTGCAGCAGACCTCCTCTGTAAATCTAAAGTGGTCCCCTGTAAAAGCCTTTAAAAGCTCCGCCTACAAATTGTAAAATTTACGTAGTTTGTCGCTGTTGCATGGGGCGTGGCCAATTTTAAAGCGTGACAAGTTTGGTATCTATTTACTCGGTATAACATCATCATTTATATATATTTTTTTTAAATCGGGCGATATATTGTATTTTTTTGCACTAAAATTTAAAAAATGTAAATTTGCTTTTGAAAAACCGCTGCGCAAATACCGTGTGACATAAAATAAAATGCAAAAACCAGCAATTTTTTTTCCAGGGCCTCTGATTTAAAAAAAAAATGTTTGGGGGATCCAAGACATTTTTTTTAGCAAAAAATACAGATTTTATCATGTAAACAAAATGTGCCAGAAATGTCCTGGAGATGAACTGGATATGGAAAATGCTGCTCCACTATATGCTATACATAGGGGGATACACTAGGGGGCGTTGCTGGTCACCCCACAAAGGACCCCTGCAGTCCTCTTCTTGGGTCTGATGATGTCACTTACACACTCCCATGTCTTCGCAGCAGTCGCAGATCCCTGAACCCCAGGCTTCTGGCTGGATGCTGGTCATGGTCACCGACTGGGAGACGGCCACCGGCTGCGCCCCAATGGGCTGGATGGCCACGTTGGTCATCATCTTCTGGCCGGTGACAACAGAATCTGAAAAGAGACAACATGTGTCAGCAACTCCGCAACTCCCCGCAAATCCTCATGCATGGAAGTTCCCCTTCTTCCTCTACAAAGTTACAATGTACAATCTGATCACTGGGGGAGGGGAGACTGAGGAAATGCCTCCTCCTCCTCCTTCTACAAAGTTACAATGTACAGTCCGATCACTGGGGGAGGGGAGACTGAGAAAATGCCTCCTCCTCCTTCTACAAAGTTACAATGTACAGTACGATCACTGGGGGAGGGGAGACTGAGGAAATGCCTCCTCCTCCTTCTACAAAGTTACAATGTAAAGTCTGATCACTGGGGGAAGGGAGATGGCGGCTTCTCAGACCATAGTGAGGGATCCCTGAAGAAGGCTGAGTTTATTGGGTGAAACATGTAGGAGTGTATGTCACCACGTTGCCAACATAGCTGACGTCATCACGGAGGCAACGGTGTCAGCCAGCACATCTTACACTGCGGTCTGAGGACCCACCATCACTTATAGCCACTGAGGGCCCCACATCAATAGTCTTCCCTGTGATCCTCCACCATCATCGCTCACCATCACCGTTCACCGTCACCGCACACCGTCACCGCTCACCGTCACCGCACACCGTCACCGCTCACCATCACCGCACACCATCACCGCTCACCATCACCGCACACCATCACCGCTCACCATCGCCGCACACCATCGGCGCTCACCATCGCCGCTCACCACCGCCGCACACCACCGCCGCTCACCACCGCTGCACACCACCGCCGCACACCATCGCCGCTCACCACCGCCGCACACCATCACCGCTCACCATCTACCCTCTGCCACTGAGGGCCCCACATCAATACTCTTCCCTGTGATCCTCCACCATCATCGCTCACCATCACCGCACACCATCACCGCTCACCATCACCGCACACCATCTACCCTCACCATCGCCGCTCACCATCGCCGCCCATCACCACCACACACCATCTCCGCTCACCATCACCGCTCACCATCACCGCACACCATCACCGCACACCATCATCGCTCACCAACACCGGGAGGAGCAGCTGGACCTTAGTGATGGCTCTATTGCTATTGTGGATATTCACCAGACTGTACTATGCCAATGAACTTTCACACATCCTTAGTCTATGGTCCTTCATTCACTCATGTGAATATCCACATTTGGATCTAGAAGAATGGACATAGCGCCCGCACCTTCAGATAGCTGGGGCAGTACTCACGTGAATATCCACATTTGGATCTAGAACTATGGACATAGCGCCCATACCTTCGGATAGCTGGGGCAGTACTCACGTGAATATCCACATTCGGATCTAGAACTATGGACATAGCGCCCATACTTTCGGATAGCTGGGGCAGTACTCACGTGAATATCCACATTCGGATCTAGAACTATGGACATAGCACCCATACCTTCAGATAGCTGGGGCAGTACTCACGTGAATATCCACATTCGGATCTAGAACTATGGACATAGCGCCCATACTTTCGGATAGCTGGGGCAGTACTCACGTGAATATCCACATTTGGATCTAGAAGAATGGACATAGCCCCCACACCTTCAGATAGCTGGGGCAGTACTCACGTGAATATCCACATTTGGATCTAGAAGAATGGACATAGCGCCCATACTTTCGGATAACTGGGGCAATACTCATGTGAGTATCCACATTTGGATCTAGAACTATGGACATAGCGCCCGCACCTTCAGATAGCTGGGGCAATACTCACGTGAATATCCACATTTGGATCTAGAACTATGGACATAGCGCCCATACCTTCGGATAGCTGGGGCAGTACTCACGTGAATATCCACATTTGGATCTAGAAGAATGGACATAGCGCCCATACTTTCGGATAA
>NW_028320646.1:0-7500 GCF_062004578.1 Staurois parvus
CGCGACGTGGGCGAGGCTGCGACGTGGGCGAGGCTGCGATGTGGGCGAGGCTGCGACGTGGGCGAGGCTGGGTGCTGTCAGCTGGATTGGATAAATCCTGTATAATAATAATTTTACAAAGTGGCTACATTCCTGGAATTCAGTTTTAACCCCTTCCAGTCCGGACACTTCCCCCCCCCCCCCCCCCCTCCAGTCCGGACGCTTTCCCCCCCTTCCAGTCCGGACGCTTCCCCCCCCTTCCAGTCCGGACGCTTTCCCCCCCCTTCCAGTCCGGACGCTTTCCCCCTCCCTTCCAGTCCGGACGCTTTCCCCCCCTTCCAGTCCGGACGCTTTCCCCCCCCTTCCAGTCCGGACGCTTTCCCCCCCTTCCAGTCTGGACGCTTTCCCCCCCTTCCAGTCTGGACGCTTTCCCCCCCCTTCCCGTCTGGACGCTTTCCCCCCCCTTCCAGTCTGGACGCTTTCCCCCCCTTCCAGTCTGGACGCTTTCCCCCCCCTTCCAGTCCGGACGCTTTCCCCCCCCTTCCAGTCCGGACGCTTTCCCCCCCCTTCCAGTCCGAACGCTTTCCCCCCCCTTCCAGTCCGGACGCTTTCCCCCCCCTTCCAGTCCGACGCTTTCCCCCCCCTTCCAGTCCGGACGCTTTCCCCCCCCTTCCAGTCCGGACGCTTTCCCCCCCCTTCCAGTCCGGACGCTTTCCCCCCCCTTCCAGTCCGGACGCTTTCCCCCCCCTTCCAGTCCGGACGCTTTCCCCCCCCTTCCAGTCCGGACGCTTTCCCCCCCCCTTCCCAGTCCGGACGCTTTCCCCCCCTTCCAGTCCGGACGCTTTCCCCCCCCTTCCAGTCCGGACGCTTTCCCCCCCCTTCCAGTCCGGACGCTTTCCCCCCCCTTCCAGTCCGGACGCTTTCCCCCCCTTCCAGTCCGGACGCTTTCCCCCCCCTTCCAGTCCGGACGCTTTCCCCCCCTTCCAGTCCGGACGCTTTCCCCCCCCCTTCCAGTCCGGACGCTTTCCCCCCCCCTTCCAGTCCGGACGCTTTCCCCCCCCTTCCAGTCCGGACGCTTTCCCCCCCCTTCCAGTCCGGACGCTTTCCCCCCCCTTCCAGTCCGGACGCTTTCCCCCCCCTTCCAGTCCGGACGCTTTCCCCCCCTTCCAGTCCGGACGCTTTCCCCCCCCTTCCAGTCCGGACGCTTTCCCCCCCTTCCAGTCCGGACGCTTTCCCCCCCCTTCCAGTCCGGACGCTTTCCCCCCCCCCCCCCTTCCAGTCGGACGCTTTTCCCCCCCCCCCCCCTTCCAGTCCGGACGCTTTCCCCCCCCCCTTCCAGTCCGGACGCTTTCCCCCCCCTTCCAGTCCAGCCAGCTTTCAGCGCTGTCACACTTTGAATGACAATTGCGCGGTCATGCAACACTGTACCCATAGGAATTTTTTAGCATTTTTTTGAGACAGATAAAACTTTATTTTGGTGCTATTTTTTCACCATGGGGATTTTTTATTTTTTTTGCTATATAGATGAAATAGTCCAAAAATTTGGAAAAAAAATGTTTTTCTTGTAAAATTTTGCAAATAAATAATCTTTCTTCAGAAATCTTGGCCAAATTATATATGTATATTCAGTTATCTTTTTAGTAAAAAAAAAAAAATAACCCAAATTAGTTTATAACCAAAAATTATAATTTTTCTAACTTTTTTTTTATTTTAATTTCATTTTTTTATATTATTATTTTTTTTTGTTTTTTTTACATACTGTCACCCCAGCAGTACATTGTCACCATAGTACTACTTGTGGGGGGTTATGAAGATTTTTAATTTTTTTTATTTTTTGCACTGATTGCTTTTACACCCATAAAGGCTGTAAAAGCAATCATTTCTCCTTCTCTCTGGCTGCATTCTTGCAGCCATTGAGAAATACTGTGTGAGCTGTGATTGGTCACAGCTTGTCACATAGTACAAGGCTCTTGTGAATAGCCCTGTACCATGTGATCTCTGTGATCATTCACAGATTTCACACGTAGTAAGCAATGATGTCAGAAGTGACATCTTACTACTCTGCATGTGACCACCGATTGGCCAATCAGTGATCACATGATCGGGACCTCACACAGAGGTCCCGTACAGAGATCAGTGTTTCACTGTGTCCAGAGGACACAGCGGGCACCGGATCGTGGTGCTGCGGGGTCGCAGGGAGAGCGCACAAGCAGGGGGCGGGGAGGCCGTTATAAATGGCCACCCTCCCCTGCACTGCCAACGTCCGGCCGTTTATATACAATGGGCCGGACAGGAAGTGGTTAATGATTACAAACTTGTCCAATCAGCGAAGGCGTTGTTTTCATTGAAGGAAATACAAGGCGCTGTGGTCAATGTACAAAGGGGAAGCCACCGGCACAGGGCCCAGAAAATCGAGACTTTCCCGTAGTAGTAGTGCCGGCTCTACAGTGATTCCCTCAGATATAAGATGCGGTTTCATTGCGCCAATGTGGGTGGTGATGCCTTTGGAGACGCCATTACTAATGGCCGGCTGTCTGGACTTTCTGAGTCGCTTACCCACATCGAGTGTGATATCAGCCCACGTGATCTGCAGCCGTCTTCTGGGTCACCTGCTCCGAAAATGTCGAATCTACTTTAAATTTTTAATTTTTTTTTTTTTTGTTCCTTTACCCCACAGACAACACTGCAAGCCGAATACGGAGAAATGTTCCTGAAGGCTTTGGACAAACTGCTTTGGGAGTTCCTCTATCGGCTTCAGTCGGTTCTTGACCAAGAGGTAGGAAGCAGCACCGGGGTTCAGGAAAGAGATACAAATTATATCCACATAAAAAGAGTCTGATTTCCGGCAGATCTAGAATCCCGCATGAACCACCTGCCGTCCGGCCGTTGTATATAAACGGCCAGACGGTGGCAGTGCAGGGGCGGGTGGCCATTTATAAATGGCCTCCCCGCCCCCTGCTTGTGCGCGCTACCTGGGAGCGCACAGCACCGCAATCCGGTGCCCGCTGTGGAACACCGATCGCGTATGTACCTCTGTGTGAGGTCCCGATTGGCCAATCAGTGATCACATGAAGGGTAGTAAGCAAGATGTTACTTCTGACATCATTGCTTACTACGTGTGAAATCTGTGAATGATCACAGAGATCACATGGTACAGGGCTATTCACAAGAGCCTTGTACCATGTGACAAGCTGTGGCCAATCACAGCTCACACAGCATTTCTCAATGGCTGCAAGAATGCAGACAGGGAGAAGGAGAAATTATTGCTTTTACAGACTTTGAGTGTAAAAGCAATCAGTGTAAAAAAAAAAAATCTTTATCACCCCCCACAAGTAGTACAGTGTCACCATGGTGACATTGTACTGCTAGGGTGACAGTATGTAAAAAAAAAAATAATATAAAAATGAAAAAAAATTATAATTTTTGGTTATAAACTAATTTGGGTTATTTTTTTTTTTTACTAAAAAGATAACGGAATACATTTTGGCCAAGATTTATGAAGAAAGATATTTATTTGCAAAATTTTATAAGAAAAACACTTTTTTTCAAAATTTTGGGACTTTTGCATTTACATAAAAAAAAAAAAAATCCCAGCGGTGAATAAATACCACCAAAATAAAGCTTTACCTGTCTTGAAAAAATGCTAAAATATTCATATGGGTACAGTGTTGCATGACCGCGCAATTGTCATTCAATGTGTGATAGCGCTGAAAGCTGAAAATTGGCCTGGACTGGAAGGGGTTGAAGGTGTCCGGACTTGAAGTGGTTAAAGTCTATGGGGACGCGACTTTGAATTGAAGTCACTAGCTGGCATTTTGCATTGAAGTCTATGGGGACGCGATTTTGCATTGAAGTCACTACGGGGAGTAATTGCATTAAAGTCTATGGGGACGCGATTTTGCATTGAAGTTACTAGGGGGAATTTTGCATCGAAGTCTATAGGGAGTCCACTTTGCATAAAAGTCTGTGGGATGTGATTTTTGCATTGAAGTCACTAGGGGGGAGCTTTTGCATTAAAATATATGGGATGTGACTTTGCATAGAGGTCTATGCTATGCTACTTTGCAAAAATGTCTATGGGATGCGATTTTGCATGAAAGTCTATGGGACGTGACTTTGAATTGAAGTCACTAGCTGGCATTTTACATTAAAGTCTATAGGGACACAACTTTGCATAAAGGTCTATGGGATGCGATTTTGCATTGACGTCACTAGGGAGAGTTTTTGCATTAAAGTCTATGGGACGTGACTTTGCATAAAAGTCTATGCTATGTTACTTTGCAGAAATGTCTATGGGACGCGATTTTGCATGTGAGTTGCCTTGACAGAGAAGCCATTATCTGGTCCTTTTTTTTCCTATCGGCAAAATATCGGTTATAGGCAAAATGCAGGTAACACCAATGATGGAGGGAAGTTGATATACTATGTGTGATACAAAGGCACCACACTCCTTACATACTACATACTAGGTTAAGATGGAAACCAGTCTCAGCCTAGGCTCCTCCCAGGCCACGCCCTTTGATGCAGTTCACCCCGCTCACAGGGCTTGGTCATTGAGCCTATGACTTCACCCTGTGGGCTGAGCGAAATGTGTTAGGGGGCGTGGCCCGGAAAGAGCCTAGGCAGAGGGCGTGGCCCGGAAAGAGCCTAGGCAGAGGGCGTGGCCCCGGAAAGAGCCTCGGCAGAGGGCGTGGCCCGGAAAGAGCCTCGGCAGAGGGCGTGGCCCGGAAAGAGCCTCGGCAGAGGGCGTGGCCCGGAAAGAGCCTCGGCAGAGGGCGTGGCCCGGAAAGAGCCTCGGCAGAGGGCGTGGCCCGGAAAGAGCCTCGGCAGAGGGCGTGGCCCGGAAAGAGCCTCGGCAGAGGGCGTGGCCCGGAAAGAGCCTCGGCAGAGGGCGTGGCCGGAAAGAGCCTCGGCAGAGGGCGTGGCCCGGAAAGAGCCTCGGCAGAGGGCGTGGCCCGGAAGAGCCTCGGCAGAGGGCGTGGCCCGGAAAGAGCCTCGGCAGAGGGCGTGGCCCGGAAAGAGCCTCGGCAGAGGGCGTGGCCCGGAAAGAGCCTCGGCAGAGGGCGTGGCCCGGAAAGAGCCTCGGCAGAGGGCGTGGCCCAGAAAGAGCCTAGGCGGCCGCTTTCCATCTTAACCTATTACATGGGCTGTCAAGAGCGCGGCGCCTTTTGTATCACATTCAGTATAGCAGGCCGGGTTGAGCACTACAGATGCCGGCACCCAAATATAGCGGATTACCGGAGCACATGGGGCGGCGCTCTGAGCAGTCAAATGGGGTTCACAGGGGGGAGTTGATGTCATTTTCGGGGGGGAGGGGGGCGGCTCATTACACTGACCAGTCATTAGGGAGGGTGAAGGTCTCCTTTTAAGGCTGAGCTCCGGGGAAATGAGAAATGAACATTTTAGGGGGAGCCCCGCTGCAAAGATATATTTTCATATTTCTACAGTGCAGCTTTAAATGATGGTTTCTGAATAAATATTTTTGTTTTATTTTTCCCAAGGTCCCTTTCACCGCGGAGCGGCCTCATCCGGACAGAGGAGAGCTCGTATGCACCCCCGTACATTCCCATCTCACAGAGTAAGTCAAAACGCACCTTGTGAAGATGGGAACCGGTCTGCCAATGTCAGGGTTAGACTATGTTGTCAGCCGGGAGCCCCACCTCCCCCGAGTGTTCCGTCACCTTCGGGGAACCCCCCCCCCGAGTGTTCCGTCACCTCTGAGAGGCCGGATGTTCCATTCACTTACTTTGTGAGTTGTTTATTGTTCTTCGGAAGAACTGCCTATTCAGTGCAGCTGCTGCACCCCTTGTGTGTTCTGTTCTATAGGATGATGTTTTCCATCTAATAAAGTGTCACTTGATTTCTAAAGCATTATGTGATTATTTTTTTTTCTTTTCTTTTATGCTCAGTTCACACTAGCTTTGTCGTCAGGCGTTTGAGAATCCTTTTTAACGCTTCTCAAACACCTATGAAAATTCTGCACATGGCAGCACACAGTGCTGTTCACACTGAAGCGTTAGTGTCGCGTCTCGGCAAAACTGACGCCTCGTGTCCAGTCAGGAGGGGTGAAGCCTGCCAGACGTTTGCGGAGCGTTAATACCATTTAACTTCATTATAGGCGTTTGTGGTGCGGTTTTAACGCTTGGCAAACGCCCATCAACTGCCTCAAAACTGCGCATGGAGCGTTTGGGAAGCTTTAGCGTCGCGACAAAACTGACGCCTCGTGTCGCGAATGACGGCTATAGTGCGGTCGTCCAGCTCTGGGAGGGCATCATATGAGGTCCTCCCAGGATACGCCCCAGTGGCACGCATTCGGTGCGCTCTGTGATCGCTGTATTCTTTGGACACTGCTGATCACATGACGTGGTAAATGGCCAATCACAGCAGCCTTTTACCACGTGATTAGCTGTGTCCAATTACAGCTGATCACCATGTAAATACACTTGCTAGTACTTTCCTCATGCTGTAACAGCGTGACAACTGTCAAAGGAGACATCTGCAGGGATAATTGGGGCCCTGATTATCAGTGCAGCCCCGAAACTGCTCATCAGTGCCGCCAGTCTGTGCCCTTCAGTGCTGCATGTTAATGTCCATCCGTGCAGCCTCGCTAGTGCCTCCTCATCAATGTCCACCAGTGCTGCCTCATCAGTGCAGCCCCAAAAGTGCCCATCAGTGCCGCTAGTCTGTGCCCTTCAGTGCTGAATGTTATTGTCCATCTGTGCAGCCTCGCTAGTGCCTCCTCATTAATATCCACCAGTGCTGCCTCATCAGTGCAACCCCAAAAGTGCCCATCAGTGCCGCCTGTTAATGTCCATCCATGCAGCCCCATTAGTGCTGCCTCATCAGTGCCGCCTATCAGTGCAGCCCCAAAAGTGCCCATCAGTGCCGCTAGTCTGTGCCCTTCAGTGCTGCCTGTTAACGTCCATCTGTGCAGCCTCGCTAGTGCCTCCTCATCAATGTCCACCAGTGCCGCCTCATCAGTGCAGCCCCAAAAGTGCCCATCAGTGCCGCTAGTCTGTGCCCATCAGTGCTGCATGTTAATGTCCATCCGTGCAGCCTCATTAGTGCCTCCTCATCAATGTCCACCAGTGCCGCCTCATCAGTGCAGCCCCAAGAGTGCCGTTGGTCTGTGCCCTTCAGTGCTTCCTGTTAATGTCCATCTGTGCAGGCTCATTAGTGCCTCCTCATCAATGTCCACCAGTGCTGCCTCATCAGTGCCAGCTATCAGTGCAGCCCCAAAAGTGCCCATCAGTGGCGCCAGTCTGTGCCCTTCAGTGCTGCCTGTTAATGTCCATCCGTGCAGCCTCGTTAGTGCCTCATCAATGTCCACCAGTGCCGCCTTGTCAACGCACATCAGTGAAGGAGAAAAATTACCTGTTTGCAAAATTTTATAATAGAAACAAAGAAAAACGTTTTTTTTTTAACTTTCTATAGTGCAAAAAATAACCCCAGTGGCGATTAAATACCACCAAAAGGAAGCTCTATTTATTATATGGATACAGTGTTGCATGACCGCGCAAT